>NC_057802.1:87901970-87959401 GCF_018294505.1 Triticum aestivum
TCTTTGCCGATCTCGATTGTGGTTTTTCATCTAAGTATGTGGTGATTTTTTTAGAAAAGGAAGTATGTGGTGATTAATAATGCAAAATTTTATTAGCTTCGATGCCATGCTATACATAGTGGTTTAAATAACTTGTGTTTCTTATACTGAAAAGTAATTCAGAATTTGTTTCTGGTTCAATTAGAGCCCTGATGCAGACAAGGATTGTGTGGTTGTACATGTCACTTGCTATGAGGCGGACGACCTGAATATACGCACTGGGAAAACAGAGTTCTTAGGCTGTTGGATCCTGGAAGCCATTTGCGGTTATACCAATGAAGAGTTGTATTCTAGCCTCACTGTTGTCAGGCGTGTTGTCCAGGGTGTACTGAAGCACAAGAAGTTCAAAGCTACTCCTTCGTTTATGAGGCATACTGTTCTTGTCAAGCTTACGCAGGAAGATGACGTGGCATGCCTCCACAAACAAGTTTATCAGTGGCAAGGCCACAAGGTTGTCTTCATGAAGGTTCACAGGATTGAGCGGCTGCTGGACGTCCTCGATGATGTTCATGGCAAGGTCCGTCTTGTGTCCAGCCCAAATTAGATCGAGGCATGAAATAGTTGCCCCAGCTAGTGTTTAATAGTAGTTTGGATTGTGTCTAATTATCCGAACCTTGCCTGTTATCGACCCCTCTGGGGCTAGTACTTTGTTTGAATCCGTCTATGGGAACTGCTGCTACTTTTGTGTGCCCGTGAATCATGTGAGAACCATCGTAATTGTTGCCGAAACAGATGCGTCCTCACTAGTTTTTTCATGAATATGGCATGGTAAGACATAAGTTGTCACGGTTTATCATACGAGCAGTGTGTGTTTTGATGAAATAGAGCACTCGTTCGAGAACCGTGCGCCAACGTATACATAAGTACTTGTAAACACTGTTGGTGCTACCCCACTTGTAAGCAGTTGTGCAAAACACGGCACATTGGCTCAGCTCGCTTCAACACTAGGCTATCGACCAGCTAACAATCAACAATCTGCTGTCTGACATATAAGCAACTATGTATCTTGTTACAGTGGTTCATGCAGTTAATTGAGGCCACAATGTAATAAATTCCAAACGTTCACACACTAGTCCAGCGGTCATGTGGAACACTCACATTAAACTCGTCTTCATAAAAAACTTGAAAAGCATAAGTTAAGCAATTTTATACATCTCAATGATTCATAGAACATAACAAACATATACTAGTTCACAGCAAAAGACAAAGTTGTGAGAAGGTTTACAAATCAGGAAAAAACAAGCAAGGCTTCTCTGAGCAAAGGGCCTCCCGGCAGGCTTAAATTTCCTGGAGTTCACTCTGGTTTTTTCTTGTTGCCACCATCCAGGGTTAGGTTCTCTCATTCCAGAATAACCAATTATAATTGTGGTCTCAGCTGGAATGCTGAACTGAACCATGCAGTGTACGGACTAGCTGAAATGCTTGTGCATTCCACTAAATTTAAGCACCGCTATTTGCAGAAATAAGCAGACCACAATGCCTCTTGTCCGCGCACCAATCCAAAAAACCGCCGTGCCAGCTAGTCCTCGGTCCATGGATGAACTGGTAGAAAGTGCATTCCGGACTAGGATGCAGTAGTTTTCGCTCGTCCCTGCACTGCAATCAGGAAGTAAAACATACGAATCAGCTTCTTTTAGATTGTGTTGGTCATTCTACCTTAGTTACTAGTACCAATGTAGGGATACCTTGAAGATGGGAGGTTAGACGACGGCGACGAGGGATAGCCATCTCATTTTGCGTAGTTGTACTAAAACTGAGGTGTGTGCTTTTGATTGCGCGGATAGAAACGATACAGAGATAGACATCCCGAAACGATATGGAGACAGACATCCCTGTTTGCGCAAATACGAAATACGGTTATTTAAACAGTGACAGATATTACTACTTTCCCCCGTTTCCTCTGAGAACCAAGTCCTAGATTCATGCTACAGCTTTCCCACTTTCTTCCCTGTTTGAACCAACGCTTTGAGTCGATGAACTAGCTTTACTTCTAATAATAGTAGAAGTCTAGGTGGCTTTGGAACAGTGGACGGAAGTAGAAAAGGATCCACACGAAGGGAGCTGGGGCAGTAGAGCAAGGCAGGTTTCGAAGGAATATATACCTGAGGGTCATCGGCATGTGGCAAAGACGGCGTCGGGAGGCCGCATCTTGGCCACAATACCGCAGGGAGGAAGAAGGGGTCGCAGGCCCTCCCGAGCCGGCGCTCTCTCGGAGAGAACGGCACGGCCGCCGATCGGGACGCGCGGGCAGCCGTTGGTCTCCTCCCTCACCGCCGACGACAGCGTGAACGATGCACCTACACCCCTGCCCTGGTCGAGGTTGTCCGGCCGGATTTGTGACCAGCCGTGAGCTGAGAGAGAGTGTGGCCACCTATGTGTTGCTTAGATCTAGAGAGCATGAGAGAGTGAACGAGAGGAACCCTAGTAAAGCAAGTGCTAATGCTCCTACTTTTATATATAGTGGAGTGATTTTGTTGTACCAGCTTCAAAAAAATGCGCTCCTACGTGTACCCGCGAGTGGGTGTGAGAGAACTAGTGCGTGCGTGCACTGCTTCTCTTCGTGAGAGTACAATATACTATGCCCAAAGAACGTTCGCCGCAAGAGTAATAGTATAAGTGTGTGACGTGTAAGCTAAAATAAAATGTGCGTGTCGTCTTTTGTTTTTTAGAAGTTCTGAGGGTAGGGTGTGAAGAGCACATATGTGCGTGACGTCTACCTGCAGATAGACGGTGGGTGCGACGTGTGAGTCTGCGAGAGGACTCGGGAGAGTCGTGACTCATGAGGGTGTGTGTGCGTGAGAGAGAGGGGGGCACGTATCAATGCAATGCATGTGTCCATAAATCATTATCCGACAAACGTTCGCCACAAGCCTTTTCCTGACGAACGCCGTAAGAACCGTTAGATCGGCATCCAACAGTGTCAGTTTTGCCATGTCATTTAACAGAACAGCCACTCCTCCTACACACAAATCTTCCACGTGAGTGTTAGCAACTGCCGTATGCTCCCTCCGTTCCGAAATGCAGTGCATATAGCTTTATTGAAAATTCAAACCTCGCAAACTTTTACCGAGTTTTCGTGTACCAAATTGCACATGTAGAATACCATGTATATATCATTTCATTCATCTTCGAGAGGTAACTATAAAGATGGGTGAGGAGTCTACAAAGAAAGACCATCGTATCACCCGCAGCAATTTCAAGCATCCTTTAGTGTCGAGGAATATCATAGGAACTCTATATGATATGATTTTTATAGGATTTTTTTCTTTAGAGCCAATTGGTTCATAGGAATAGATTCATATACTCCACATTTCAAAGGAAATAAACATGATATCATTTCTATAGCTTTAGAGCCACTTGGTTCATATAAATGGATTCCTATACTCCCTTAATTTCAAAGGAAAATAAACATTAGCGTATATTCAATAGAAAAGTTCCTATGATATGAACCAAATTACATCTCTTTTCTAATCCCTCCTCATAGGAGTTGAGATACATGTCATCTCTAGATTCAATAGAAAAGTTCCTATGATGTGAACCAAATGACATCTCTTTTCCAATCCCTACTCATAGGAATTGAGATGCTCCATGTCATCTCTTTCCCTACAACTTCCATGTATACATCTTCTATTCCTAAATAGATAGTACAACCCACTCGTAGCTTTTTTCCAAAACATGCAACTATGGCACAAGAACTATATAGTGTGCCAATAACTTTGAAAGATGGTCGCTGGATGAAGCTAACCCGACAGTGCAGAGATAGGCAAATCCGAGCACTACTGGCCATTGGATGTCATCAACATTCCACCAGATCTGCCACATGTACAATTTGGAAGACTCCATGGTTGAACTTAAGCATAATGCACAAACCTCAAAACACAAGCACTTCTCCTTTGTTCTAGAATCTTCTGTATCATAATTGATTATTTTTTCTAAATGAGTTGCCATTATTTGTTTTTTACTTTATGATTTACAATGCACAACCCCATGAATCTTAACATTTTTATAAAACTAATTGATTTTGAATGAGATGAACTATAAGAACTAAACGAACATCTACATCATGCATATATGACTCAAAGCTTTACATGCTATAGTGTGTATTTATTCATAATTTGGTTTCGAAATCTCATGCATTCAATACATGTGTACCTTACTAGTTTTGAGTAGAGTAGCAAATTTCATGCGGCCCCGGGAATATCAAAATGCAGGGCCCATGCATCATTGCCTTTCGGTCGAACCTACGTCCACAATTTTTTGTACGTATTATATCTCCACTGGTCCCCGAACCCAAAATGCTGCCTCGTTCCCGTAAAACCAAGCAGCCCACACATATTTAAGGCATCGACTCGAACCCGTTTACTACGACGTGGCCCCACACGTCGTAGTACTCCTACAAACCCTACCGCCGCACTCATCATCGGTTTTCTTCAAGAGGACGAGGGAGAAGCCGATTTGTAGTGGAGGCGCTTTCAAAAAAAGGATCTGTAGTGGAGACCCCTACCCTAGGGTGCCCTAGGTAGCTGCCGCACGCATCATTGTTTTCTCTTTTCTTTATGCGCTTGCGCCCTAGAGTGAAATGATGGTTGCTTCGTCCGTCCAGCTTAATGCGGGAAAGGTGGGGCTTTGTGATTTGACCCCTCATCGCTCATTTCTACTACTGCGGCGCTACGACCGGGGTGCCTCCAATTCCAACCGCTGCTCCGAACTGTAATTTGGTGCATCGCACGTGGAACAAGACGGTGGATGGGCCACATGTCGGCCAAAGGGGTCCTGTGAAGTGTGTCGCCATTTCGTGTGCGGACTGACCCTGCTTGAGTTGCTACGCCAACACGACAGGAACAGCCTACCACTTGGTTTTGCTCCTTGGTGAATCCCGACTATATTGATCTAAAAAGATACGTGCTGAACTACCCTCTCCGTCTCGGTTTTTATATTTTTAGGCGTCTCGGTTTATAGGGCCTGCACGTAGTTCTAGGTCGTCCATTTGACTAACTAAATATGAGTTACTATGTCACAAAAAGTTTATCATTGGATTCTTAAGCGGCTGTAGTTGTATTTAAAAGTCGAGGGCAGGGCTTTCCTGCGCGGTAGGCGGGGCAGTTCCGCCTAGTCGATTCGACAGAGACGCGAGAAGACGAGGGAGTAGGCTGCTGCAAACGTAGGGTTGTGTGATTTGACAGCGAGTTACTGCTGGACAGGTGGGGCCCCGTGATTTGACTTGCCATTATCATTTTAACTGCGGCGCTACGACCGGCGTGAGTCTCCTGATTCCTGACCACCTCCATACAGGTGCCTCTCCCAATGCTCCACCATGTAGTAGAGGCTGGCTCTTGCATGACAGCCCACTTCTCCACTTTTTCCTTGCCTCTCTTTCCTCCACATATGCAAAAATGCCATGTAAAGCGCACTATTGTACTTACTTTTACTTGCTCCTACAGGTGCTTAAGCTTGCCACATAGGCATAAAGTCTGATGTGGCAAGTTAATCAAGAAGAGAGAGACTAGTTTGGTGACCCAAGGAAGAAATGGTGCTAAGCGTGTGTACCTAGGTGAAAAGACAATTTTGAGTCTATAGCTAATTAAATGAAGCAAACTTAGCAACACCATTTCATTGGAAGAGGTCACTCCTTGGCAAATGCAATAAATACTAGTACTCCCTGTGTCCCATAATATATGAACATTTTTGGCACTACACTAGTGTCAAAAGCGTTCTTATATTATGGGACGGAGGGAGTACGAAGAAAGAGATAGAGAGGAGTAAAAAAATACACTTATAGCCAACCTTATAGCCAACCTTGCTGTAGTATGAGCGACTAAGTGATGACTATATATGACATGCCAACATCAGATAGCCTAACGCACCGTGTTAAATCTCCAAGGGCGCGACCGCGCGAGCGACGCGACGGTCGTGGTAGGCGCGACCATGATACGGGCTGCTGGCAGCCCTTGGATCTGAGATCAAACGGTCGCATGCTAAGTTGCTGAAAAATTGCAGAATAACCCTCCAGGATAGGATATTCACCCATAGGTCTAGAATCACGCCATGCAACCGTTCGATCTCAGATCCAAGGGCTCTCGGAAGCCCGTATCATGGGAGAATGGAAAGCCACTACCCTGCCATTTGCACGCTGGCAGTTCGCTCCTACTCGTCCCGCACGTCCTTCAATACTACGGCGGTTCGCTCCTAGTCGTCCCGTCCATTCACATTACGGTAGTTCCACTAATCCTAACCCTCCTCCCAAATCCATGGCATCCCAAATCTCCACGATCGGCGGTGAGTACAAGGTTAGAACCATCACCGGCGATGAGTTCGACGTCATCTACACCCGTTCTTCCGCGACGGTGAAAGGATGCCTTTCTCGCTTCAGACGCATGTTCGAAAACTCAGATGATGAGTGGGTCGCTGGGCTAGATGTTGAGTACACCACAGTCCTGGGACGAGAGGAGGATCTAAAGGACGAAGAGAGGAAGAAGCCCGCCGTGATCCAGGTTTGCGTACATAACGTTTGCTTGGTCTACCACATATGCCATGCCGACGTTGAGTGCCAGGATTTTAAGAACTTCCTCAAGGACAAAACAGTGAAATTCGTTACTGTAGACTTTAAGAACGACAAAGAAGTCCTGGGTCGGATAGGCCTCGTTGTAGGCAACCCCTTCGACCTCCAGAAGAATCGGCTGGTGCCCTCTCGTTAGCCTTCAATGCTGACCCTGGCAGGAGCCATGGTTCATCCTTCGTACCGTAAACTGGAGAAACCTCATTACACGTTTCATCGTCATGCATGGGAGCGGAATGTACTAGATATAGACCACATCCACTACGCTGCAATGGATGGCTACCTTTGTTTCAATATCTACAAGGGTTGGATGAAGAGCAACAACCAAGTGTGTGGTTCAAGCAAAGAAGTATCGGCCAAGAGGAAGAGGGACAAGGACGAAGTCGAGGACGTGGACGAGGACTCCGAGTAAGGTGGCAGTGTCGTTGCTCATGGTGGTTCTAAACTTCTAATGCAGTGTCTACCGGATTAGTTGCATAGTTTAATTTCAGGTGTGCTTAGTTTAATTTGAGGGGTGTGTTGTGCTGAGCCCCCAGCAGAACTATGTTATGTTTCTTCTCGTTACTTTAACTCTTCAGTATGTACATACTACTAGTATTTCTTTAATAGAATGTAGCACCCCAATTAAGCACGTACTAGCTTTTTTAATAGTACTATATGCATAATTTGGCGACGAGCGCTCTCTATATGTACCACCTTTTTTTATTTCAATTTTTGCTCCATGGCGCAATCCATCGGTAGTACTAGTGTACAAAAGTATACATTTTTTAAAAGGCTAGAGTACTGTTCATCACATATATAGCCAGTTAAATTCTCAACCTAGAACGACGTGCATGCCATGTAGTAAACCGATACGGAGGAAGTATAGTAAAAATGAGGTGATTTTACCGAGCGATCGGCGGGGGAGCATGGCCTGTCATGCGGTCCCACGTGTCATGATGTACCAAGGCGATGCGCGTGTCCCTTTTGAGCCAGAAGCAATACTACGTGGTTTGAGATGATGGCGAACCGAAGTGTGAAATAATGGTTGCTTCGTCCGTCTGGGAAGGTGCGGCATTGTGATTTGACATCTCATTGCTCATTACTACTACTGGGCCGGTACGAGTGGGGTGCGTCCCCCCTGCTGTTCTGCACTGTTATTTGGTGCTTGACATGTCGACCCGGTTGCTATATGTCCCACATGTCGGTGATAGGAAGTACAGAATTCATGAAAGGGAACGTCAGCGGAGGAGTATACTACAGAATTCATGAAAGGGAGCGACTTAGTTTTGGAAAAATCTGTTTGGAGTACGTGCCCACTAGGGTTTATAGGGCTCATCTAAAAAACATTCGTTTTTCCGTTTGATAAGTCTCAATTCTACTATACTAGTAGTAGTACCATTACATGTTGGATTTCGAGGTGCGTTAGATCACCCGACGCAAGCAGTGTCAAGAGGAAACTAACCAATGCATGTACAAGTTCATGGAAATTTAGTGGTCATTCATGCATTCATTCTAATTAATGCCTCGGTAAACATAACTTCTTGAGAAAAACGAGCGTACAAATTACTTGTGCAAACTATGAAATTAATTCGACCACTCACCGTCTACCTTGGTTGGAGACATTTTGAAATTGAGCCATAAACTGGAAAGGAGGGAGTAGTAACTTTTGTCTCGATTACTATTTGTGGCCTTGTATAGATGCAAAATGTATTTTTTATAGTGTCCTTGTATAAGTAAATGGAGGGAGTACTAACCAAAGTACGTAGTAGGGGCGAGAGTAGTAAAATTTTCTCCTCGTGCTGCGAGCCACCGCGCGCGTGGGCGAGGGAGCGGGCGTAAAGGTGTACAGTAGTACTACTACTACTACTACTACTCGTAATCAAGCTTCACCTCATCCTGCGAGCCACCGCGCCCGTGGGCGGGGGAGACGGCGTACTAAGCAAGCTTCTCCTCGTTCTGTGAGTTGACGGGACACATCAAAAGTACTCCAGTGTATAGAGCCTTGCCTCTAAGGTAGGCCCCACATGGTTTGCCTCTTTTTTAATTTAACATAACGCGTCAAGTCGCAATTTGTTTGTTCACCCGTGGTAGACGATCCTCCCTCCACCAAGTGGACAACCAGTACGCGTGCCAAATTACCACGTGGGCTGCCTTTTTCGTACAGAAATGAGCTCCACCGTGTACCCGCGCGGGTGTGGTTGGGAAAGAGACGGGAGTACGTGCGACGTGCGTGCACCTCTTCTCTTTGTGCACATCCCCCACCTACGTGGGTGTGTGTGAGAGAGATACAAACCTAGACATAATGCGCCGTCCATCCCCATGCCTCCGCCCAGTCCGACCACCAGTCACCACCACGCCCCACTCCTCCTCACCTTATCTCTCATCTTTCTCCCTCCATTTTTATATACAAGGGGCCACTATCAAAATTACAATTTGCAGATATACAAGGCCACTAACACTAATCGATGCAACATTAATGGTGTTTGCCTCGTGGTACTAGCAAAGGAGGACATTAATTATCCCTTGCATGCATGCGGGAGTTTGTAAAAAAATGCATCTTGATGTTCCGTGCAATGCACGGGCATCTTGCTAGTCCATGAAAACAACACATGGCAAAATTCCACGGCGAACGAGGGATTTGAATCTGTTGGGAGGGGCTGTTTGGATCTTGCCGGGGTAGCCAAAATATTGGCGACCCTTTTGTCCACCGGTGCCTTTGCCACCGATGAACGAGGAATGGCTCGGGTGCTCATGCTGTCATGCATCCTCCAGCGCGCACGTTGGAGACAAGCTCGCATGAGCTGTGTTCTTTTGTCCCACAACGCCGCCCGAGCCGCCCGCAGACCGACCAGCGACCCGCAAATTACGCCATCCAACCGTAGCCGCACACATTATGACAGCAACTCAACCAACCGGACGAAATTCACGCAAACACGTAGACAAACTGATATTTCATATAAACAACGACGGAAATCTTATAAAATACCGGATTTTCATACAAACATGACGGATTTCATTACATTCAAATGAACTACACGGTGCTAGTTCTGGACAGCACAGGTATATAATACCTAGCCTAAATGGTCGCCCGCCGATCGATTTGTGTTCCTCGTGTCCGGCAGCACGATCACCGGACTGTCGGGAGCCCCGGAGGTATATGCTTCAGCGCAAAGGACGGCTCGCTTCCCCACTGCCCAACTGATATCATTGGCTGGTGCCGAAGATGATGGTGGCCGGCACCGGTTCGAGTTCATCACCGGCCACTACTTCGCCATGGCCGGCACCGGCTCGAGTTCATCCTAACATTCCCCTCTTCCGTGGAGCCCATGCAGGGTCGACGAAGGTCCTCGCAACAAAAGGATCCGGCAAGACACCTGCTGTGTACGCCGGCGTCGCCTCCGCGGTGGCCTTCATGGGACTCAAGCGGCGGCGGCCTCCCGTGTTCTACTTCTCCTCGATGATGGCGGCGGACGCGGAGGCGCTGGCCACCGACTCGTCGCTCTCCGCGCACCCGGCTTCTATCGCTGCTTGCATGGCGCGGCCGCCGGCATGGGAGTCTCGGCCACAGAAACGGGAGACGCGGTACGAGGTGGCGGCGTGGACGGCAACAACGACGCCCATGCGCCGCTCCTCGTCGAGCTGGCCTGGAGCGGCGAGCTGCTGAACCGCGCGCCGGCTTGGGGCGGCAACTGGCTCCATCGGGCGAGGGGAGGGAGGTGGATCAGCGAGCTGCATAGCTCGTATCCGGCGGGCTACCCAGCCAGCTTGGATGCGGAATAACTACTCTTCGTAAGCCATTGTAAGAGTGGACAAAATGGTGGAGGAGATAGGGGAGCGGCGGAGGTGTGTGATTCTTGGCCGGCGTTTGGCCTCGTATAAATAGGAGATTAAATAGACGGCGGACGGGAGGAGCTCGGCCAGCGTTGCGTTTAACGCCGGCCCGGTCATGAATGGACGTGTGTCCAGAGTGGGTTTCTCGGCTTCCACAAGGGCGGGTTTCATGGAGGCATTTGAATGCGGCACGGAGGCGTGTTCAGCCGGGCGTGCCGTGAGTGGCGCCCTCGACTCTGACCTAGGACACCGCGACGTTCTTCCACTGACGTGTGGGCTCTTTGGGTGCATGGCCTGCATGTCAGTGACCCAACGCAGGCAGCGCGCAGCAGAGGAACCTTTGGTGGGCTAGGGCGGTCAGAAGCGGGCATTTCATAAACCGATGATTGTTCATTGAGTGTGACGTCATATTTTTCATGTAGATAAGCCTACTATGTTGATAGCCCGTTCGATACGTTGTGATTCATAAAGACCGCTGCAAACATCAATGTTCTGCTTATCACAGATAAGATTGATTAATACCCGTAACAATCCATGTCCTTAACAAAGGGTGCATGCACGTATAGGTTGAGCGTGTGTCTTGCGTCGTGTGCTGTGTGCATGCAGGCGTGCGAGTGTTGCGTGCGTGCAAGGGTACGTTTCAGTGTTGCATGCATGGGTGCGTACGTGCGTGTGTTCGTGAGTGCATGTGTACGTGTCAGTGTTGCACGCCAGCATGCGTGCGTGTGTACGTGTCAGTGTTGCACGCCTACATGCGTGCGTGTCTTGCATGCGTGCATGTGTACGCGCGAGGTGAGGCTACACATCAAATACAATGACCGTAAGTGTCGTCAACAAAATACGGAGCACGCATCAAATGCAAAGTCTGTCAGTGTCATCAACAAAATATGGAGACGTATCGTGAGCTAGATACCGTTGTACTATTGTATATGCTTATTTTCTTAGTGGCCGATTGCGTGTGTGGTGTGGTGGGCACATCATTTCTAGTTGTCGTGGGTCAACATGAAGACTCATGGGTCGGTTCCATCCTGCGTCACATATAGGTTGGACCGAGACGTGTCATACGAAGACCCATGTGGAGGACTCGGCGTACAACACGAAGCTACCAGAGTCGCGGAGGACTCTATCCCCACTGGTGATAAGCCGACTATATATGATTTGTAACCCTAGGCCCTTAGTATGTTATACAAGCTTGGGGGCTAGTTCGTCGATAGTATACACACACACACACAATGCCTGGTATTCACGTGTACTTTGTACACACCCCTATCACTAATATACAGTACCAGGAGTAGGCTCTTTCTTCAACTGCAAGGGTCCGATCCGAACTAGGGTAAAACTTTGCCTCGTATTACCATCCAGCCTAACAGCCAGGGATATCCTACCGAATGATATGATGAAATCATATCTGCCAACTACTAAGAGAGAGGTGTGTCGGGGGGCAATGTGTGCGAGAGAGGCCTAAAGATAATGTGCGTGCGGGAGACACGTAGGCACATATATGTGCGTATAGAGGGCTAGTAGAGACCGTGCATGTGTATATATGCATGTGAGAGAAATAGTGTTTTCCAACTGAGATTAGTGAAAAGAGTGGTACATAGTAGTCAGAAAGAGAGAGAGAAACAGAGAGAGCATGTGCGTGAGACACCCCGACACCCTGAGAGAGATTGTGAGCATGTGTGAAAGAGAAATGCCGATGCATATAAAGTGTGTGCACTTATGCGTTAGATAGAGAGATATATAACGCGTTTGTGAGAACGGGGCGAGGCACAGTGCATCTACGTGTAAAAGGCGGTTCTACGCATTAAATTAAAATATAAATGGCATTATTATTTTTGGATGAGATCATGAATTTTGCAAATTGCGTATGGACGAAAATCGGTCTATCAGACACCCATACTCTATTGAATTCTAGCATGTGCATGTGTTTATTTCATATTATCGATCCATAGAGTGAGAGCGGTTTGAAATACAGGCAATGGATGCTTTTGCAATTCATATATAAACATTAATTAGTGCACTCCATGTTGTTAGTGTGAAGCACTTTATACATTTGTCACTTGCATGGATACATTCCAAATTGCTAGCTACGAAATAGAATACATGTCGAATTCAACATCAAGGGGGTTTCGAAGCTTCGAATTCATAGGAAGTGCATTCATCTATTTGAACCCGAGATAATGGCATTTGTAAATCAGATGTAAAAGGGGGCATCAATCTTTGTTGTGAGTTTGAACATGCTATATATATTCATACGCATATCTAACTTTTTTTTTGCAACCAAGGAGATTATATCTGGAACCATGCATGAACTGAGGTAAGTTGCATATTTTTTAATATATACTCGTGTACAATGTATATTCAAATGTACCCCCTCCATTCCAAAATAATCGTAGCTTTAGGATTTTCAAGAGTAAAGATTTGTGAAGTTTGACAAATCCTAAAAGTTCAATTCAAGAGAAACGAAAACGTTAATGCTTCTGCTCCCAAATATTGAACGGAGCGCCAAATAGGCCTCTGGTCACCCGAAACCACGTGAGACTAATGTTTTGGTGGTAGGAAATTATTGTCCTGACTCTGGCCCGTGTAGCCTATCGGCCCGATGTCCAAAGGTCTAAACCGGGGTAGGTTTGTAACTTCACCAAGACGCCAGTCTCAACCGCCTCCGAGAAGCATTCATACGCCGTGGGCGCCTACCCATGCGCTCGGCCAAAATCTACCCCGCCCACACTTGGGACACCTGACATGACTGTCCTACCCCCAACCCGCAATATGTCCAAAATTTTAGATGGGGGCAAAGTTTGTAACTTTCCCCAAATTTCAAACAAGCGCGTCTCAAACCGAAACATTGTTCCCCCTTAGTTCCCCGCCTCCCTCCGTTTCCCCATTCATACTCCATGGGCGCGAAAACGCCCTCTCCACCAGCCGCGAAACCCCAGCCTCCTACGTCCTCCACCCCATAGCGGCCAATCCACCGCCGCCCTCCTCCATCACGCCGGAGCCGGTACCCCGACGTCGTCGTCCAACGCAACCGCAACCGCAACGCCCTCAAGGACTTAGCAGCTGAAGCCGAGGCAGAGCTGCATCCACGACGCCGACGCCGACGTGCGCCGTACCAGAACCACTCCGACCACGTCGTCCTGCGCCTCACTGTTGTGGCTCCACTGTCGCAACCGTCCACCGCACCGGAGCTGTTCCCGCTACGCCGTCGTTCGCCGCCTCGGATCTGCTTCCCCGCCGCCGACAGACGGCCACCGCACCACACTCAACAACTTGGCCATGGGTTCGTCCAAGGCCGCACCGTCCTCCACAACTTCTGGTTTCCGGCGAACAACAAGAAGATCGTCGAAAAAATAGAAGGAGGACACAGCACTGCCAGCAGAAAGAGGTACTTCTCTTCCCTTATTCGTGCAAATCTTACGTCTCCGCTCACACCGTATTCATCCCACGAAAGAAACTAGTTGAGCACTTCTTACTGCATCTTCTTCGTGATACTAAATGCACAAGGTTTCCTCCCTTTTACTATTTCACCTTTGCTAGAGGTCAGTAGCCCGCCTGGATTTCAATTCAGGGTCAGTCAAACCGCAATTAAAAGAAGCAGCACCCGCTTAGGCACGCGGAGCACCTAGTCTGCCTGTTCCCCGGGGAAGCGGCGCATCGGTGTCTATAATAGGGGTGTGGGGCGCAGGAGCTGCTTGCGCCCGATCTGGAGGTCGGCGGGGCTTGAATGGATGGCCGGGGGGCGGTGCCAAGCACGGCGGTGCGGTGAAGTCGAGGGGAGGGCGCAGGCAGGGGAGGAATACTGGCCGATGGTCGCTGGCGTTTCGAGGAAGATCGTCAACACTGACTGGCTGGAGGTAGATGAAGGCGATCTGCCCATTCTTTGTACATTGGACGGTGCAGAAAAAATGGACTGACCTATTTGCTTTCAGTCGACTGTTATTTTCATTGAATCCTGTAGTAATTTAGTGTGCCATGCATGTTGTAGAGCTATCATATGTCTCCCGTCATTTATTTCTCACCGACCTGCTATCTGCTACCTTTACACTGTACTAATTGTGCACACACTTCACCCATACTCACACTATTGTTTTTTTATGCATGGGTATTTCAGACTCTGACGCAGTGTTGATGAATGCAGAAAAGAAAAGACAGAAGTCGCTCCAGTGTAATTCGAAGATAAGCACTAAGCGTTTCAGCGCTCTAATGGCTGCAGTGTCAGCAGTTGGAGACAGTAAACGTAGCTCTGCAGTTGATGATCTCAATTGCCACACACAACCATCCCAGGTGCTTGCTTTAACTTCGCGCTGTCAAATGTGGTTGCATGTTGCATATGGTGTCTAGCTTGTATTGCTTCCAATTTGGTTAAATTGCATCTGCTTACTTTACACATTATACCTTTGGTAATGACATGCCTTCATGTTTTTGATACATACTACATATGTCTATTAACCATGTTCGTACATCAAACTAATGCTCTTTTGTATCCCTCATCAATCACTTATGATGAGACAGTCACCCGAGTGGGTTACTGTGAGACGCCCTACTCGTTTAAAGAGTGCAGTGTCATCCTCCCCACATGATTCTCAAGAAACAGCAAGGCTAAATGAAGATAGTCAACGTAGCTCTCTAGTTGATCACCGCAATTCCCCCACACCACCATCGCAGGTGCTTGCTCTTACTTGGCAGTGTGATATGTGGTTGCATGTTGCATATGGTGTCTACCTTGTAATGCTTCTAATTAGGGTAAATTGCATCTGCTTAGTTAACACATTATACCTGTGAATATGACATGCCTTCCTGTTTTTGGTACATACTACGTCTTTCTATTAACCATGTTCTTACATCAAACTACTTTTCTTGTGTATCCCTCATCAATGCACCTAATTTGTTAAATTGCATCTCCTTAGCTTACACATTATACATGTGAATATGACACGCCTTCCTGTTTTTGGTACATACTACATCTGCCTATCACACCATGTTCTTACATCAAACTACTGTTCTTGTGTATCCTGCGTCTATCGCTTATGATGAGACAGTCACGCGCGTGGGTTAATATGAGACGCAATACTCTTATAAAGAATGCAATTTCATTCTCTCCACATGATTCTCAAGAAACAGCAAGCCTAAATGAAGATATTGAACGTAGCTCTGTACCTGAAGACCGCACTTCCCCTACACCACCATCACAGGTGCTTGCTCTAATTTCGTAGTGTGATATGTGGTTGCATGTTGCATACGGTGTCTAGCTTGTAATGCTTCTAATTAGGGTAAATTGCATCTGCTTAGTTTACACACTATACCTATGAATATGACATGCCTTCCTATTTTTGGTACACACTACATCTATGTGTTAACCTTGTTCTTACATGAAACTACCTCTCTTCTGTATCCTGCATCAATCACTTACGATGAGTCACCTTTATTCGTTGCATATTGCATATTATTTCTAGCCGGTTGCCATGTATTGCTTCTAATTTGGTCAAATACATTTGTTAGGGCACCCTTTTAATTTGGCAGAGTGATATTGGTTTCATCTTTCATATGGTTTCTAGCTTGCATCGATTCTAACAAGTTCAAGCACCTTGTGCTTAGTTTACACTTTATACATTATACATGTCAATATGTCACGCCGTCCTGTTTTTCATACATATTCCATCCTCCTATCATGCGGCTGCCTTACATGAAAGTAGTGTTCATCAGTATCATGCATCAATGAGTTCTGAAGAGCAAATTTTATTCCTTTTTCTTGTGGGTTTGACTTGACAAGGCAAAATCAAGAAAGAGGAAGGAAAAGAGTAAGGAAGGCGATGATGGTGGTCCTCTGCAGCAACGTAAACGGAGCATCTGTACCGATTCTCCTTGTACTAATAGTGCATTACAAGGTCCAAGTCTCCGCTCCCCTACTCCACCATCCAAGGTGCTTGCTCTAACTTGGCAGTGTGATATCTGGTTGCATGTTGCATATGGTGTCTAGCTCGTATTGCTCCTAATTAGTGTAAACTGCATCTGCTTAGCTTACACATGATACATGTGAATATGACACGCTTTCCTGTTTTTGGTACATACTATATCTGTCTATCACACCATGTTCTTACATGAAACTACTCTTCTTGTGTTTCCTGCATCAGTCACTTATGATGGGACACCTTTAAGTTGGCAGTGTGATATTGTTTTGCGTCTTGAACATGATTTCTAGCATGTATTGCTTCTAGTTTGATGAACGCCACCTATGACGAGACAGTTTTAACTTGGCAGAGTGATATTGATTGCACCTTCCATATGGTGTCTTGCAGTGTTTCTAATTTGTTGAAGTGCCTTCTGCTTAGTTACCACATCATAGGTGTGAATATGTCAAGCCGTCCATTTTTTCGTACATATTCCATCCTCGTATCATGACTTTGCCTTTCATCAGAGTAGTGTTCATCAGTATCATGCATGAATGAGTTCTGAAGAGCGAATGATATTCCTTTTTCTTGTCGGTATGACCTCACAATGCAAAATCAATAAAGCTGAAGGAAATTGGCAAGGCATTGGATGATGGTGGTCCTTCCGAGCAACTGAAACGGAGGTTCTCTACAGATTCTACTCCACCATCCTCCCAACAAGATTCGCAAGACAACGCAAGGCTAGACAGTCAACGTAGCTGTGTAGATGATGAGAACATCTCCCCTACTCCACCATCACAGGTGCTTGCTCTAACTTGGCACTATTATATGTGGTTGCATGTTGCGTATGATGTCTAGCTTGTATTGCTTCTAACTTTGTTGAATTGCATCTGCTTACTTTGCACATAATGCCTGTGAATATGACATGTGTTCCTGTTTCTACATCAGACTACTATTCTTGCATATCCCGCATCAGTCACTTATGATAAGGCACCTTTAAGTCGCCACTGTGATATTGGTTGTGTCTTGCATATGATTTCTAGCATGTACTTCTTCTAATTTATTGAAACGCCATACAGTTTGAACTTGGCAGAGTGATATTGGTTGCATCTTTCATATGGTGTCTAGCTTGCAGTGCTTCTAATTTATTGAAATGCCTTCTGCTTAGTTACCACATCATAGGTGTGAATATGTCACACCATCCTGTTTTTCATACATATTCCATCCTCGCATCATGTGTTTGCCTTTCATCCGAGTAGTGTTCGTCAGTATCATGCATGAATGAGTTATGAAGAGTGAATTTTATTCCTTTTTCTTATCGGTTTAACTTCACAATGCAAAATCATTACAGCTGAAGGAAATTAGTCCGGCAGTGGATGATGGTGGTCCTTCGGAGCAACTCAAACAGGGGGTCTCTACAGATTCTACTCCGCCATCCTCCCAACAAGATCCGCAAGACAACACAAGGCTGGACAGTCAACGTAGCTATGTAGATGATGAGCACATCTCCCCTACTCCACCATCACAGGTGCTTGCTCTAACTTGACACTATTATATGTGGTTGCATGTTGCGTATGATGTCTAGCTTGTATTGCTTCTAATTTGAATTGCATCTGCTTACTTTACACATAATGCCTGTGAATATGACACGTGTTCCTGTTTCTAGAACATACGTGTACATGATGAGCACATCTCCCCTACTCCACCATCACAGGTGCTTGCTCTTACTTGGAACTGTTATACGTGGTTGTGTTTTACGTATGATGGCTAGTTTGTATTGCTTCTGATTATGTTGAATTGCATCTGCGTAGCTTACAACTTATACCTGCAACGATCACTTACCCATAAGACACATTTAACTTGGGACTGTGATGTAGGTTGCATCTTGCATTGTCTTCTAGCTTGTACTGCTTCTAATTTCTTGAAATGGCACTTACGACGAGACACTTTTTACCTGATAGAGTGATATTGGTTGCATGTTCATATGGTGCCTAGCTTCCATTTCTTCTAATTTTGTTGAAATGCCTTCCGCTTACTGTTTTTTCATACATATTCCATCCTCCTATCGTACATGTGAATATGAAACGCTATCTTTTTTGTATATATTCCATCCTCCTATCCTGCGCTTGCCTTACATCAAAGTAGTGTTCGTCTGTATCATGCATCAACCAGTTATGCAGAGCTAATTTTATTCATCTTCTTGTGGTTTTGACTTCATAAGGCAATATCAGAAAATAGGAAGGAAAAGAGTAAGTTAGGGGATGTTGGTGGTCCTCTGGACCGACGCAAACAGAGACTCTCCGGAAAAGAGTAAGTTAGGGGATGTTGGTGGTCCTTCATAAGGCAATATAATGAAGTTGAAGTCCCAAGTCTACATGATGAGTTCATCTCCCATACTCCACCATCGCAGGTGCTTGCTCTAAGTTGACAGTGTGATAATTGGTTTCATGCTGCATATGTTGTCTAGCCTATATTTCTTCTATTTTGATTAAGTTGCACGTGCTGAGTTCATACGTTATACATGTGCATATGACATGGCTTTCTGTGTCTAGAATACACTGCATCTATCTATCATACCATGTTCTTACATCAAAGTACTGCTGTTGTGTATCCCGCATCAGTCACTCATGATTGGACGCTTTTAACATGGCAGTTTGATAGTGGTTGCATCTTGCATTGATTTCTACGTTGTACTGCTTCTAATTTTTCGAATTGCCACTTATGACAAGACACTTTTAACTTGGCAGAGTAATATTGGTTGCATCTTTCATATGGTGTCTAGCTTGCATTACTTCTATTTTCTTGAAAATCCTTCTGCTTAGTTTGCACATCGTAGCTGTGAATATGTCATGCCGTCCTATTTTTCTTACATATTCCATCCTCATACGGTTGTCTTACATCAAAGTATTGCTTGTCTGTATCATGCATCAATGAGTTCTGAAGAGTGATTTTATTCTTTTGTGTTGTGGGTACAGCTTGACATGGCAAAGTCAAAAAAGAGCAAGGAAAATAATATAGTAGGGAGTGCTGTTACTCGTCGGGTGAAACGGAAAAGGTTCTGCCGTTGAGATTCTGCTGGTACTTATAGTGCAGTAGAAGGTCCAAGTCCACCGGCTAAATCTACAAACACAGTATCACCTGCTCCACCAGCTGCAGCATCCGCTTCAACTGTACCAGCATCTCAACCAGTTACTCGTTCGTTTGCTCCGGAACTGGCCAGTTCCCAAGCTGCCTTCACACCTAACAGTACTTCCGAAGCACTGCTGACACAACAGGACTTGGCAAGATTAGATGAACCTCATGAGCATCAACACCAAGACGGTACCTGACCGAGTCAAGTTGCAGTTGCATGCTCCTTTATATGTACTCTCACAGTTTGATGTACACTAACACTTTCCATATTCGTTGTTAAACTAGCACCACGGCGCAAGCGGAAACAGACATCAGGGATAATGCTTGACAGATTAACAAAATCTAAAGGAGGAAGAATGGAGATCCATTTTGAGGCAGGTTTAAAAAGGCCTCGTGATGCTACAGAGTCAGCCAAGTTAGTATCAGAGGCAGCCGTTGCCGTTAGGTGTCATGCATGTATCCTCCCAACATGGATCCAGTACAGGAATGAGAAAGACAATACCCAATTTAACACCTTCCTTGACCATTTATCCGTAAGTAATGTTATTCATCGCAATTAGTAATATTGTCTTGCTCTGTCCCATACTTTCTAGCTTCCTCCTAATAAGACTCACATTCTTTTTTCAACAGATGAGGTTCAAGTTGGATCCGAAAGATGATGCAACTAAACAAGCATGCACTCATGTTTTTCAGTCTGCTCTGCGACAGTATCGGTACCACCTTAGAAAATCTCACTTTGAAGGCAAGGCTAACAATGAAATCGCCCAAACATCTCCAGTGGAATATATTACAGATGAAGACTGGACAGCCCTCGTTAAACACTGGTCTAATCCAAAGTATCAGGTAGGCTATATGTATTTGATCAGACCACATATTGAACTTGTATTTATGTATGTGCCTTACAAGTGTATCTTCTTCTAGGCTAACTGTTTGAAGAACAAAACCAACTGTTCTAAAGTGAAATTCCAACAGATAACAGGATCTCGTAGCTATATTGCACACTGCGAGGCTCTTGTAAATAGCTGCTACTTCCTTCTTTTTTTTGTGCCATATTATCGTATCTATATTGACTTGTTCCAAATACAGAGGAAAGCCCGTGCGGACCAAAAAGAACCTGAACCGAATGCAGTGCAAATCTTCAAGGATTGCCACACCAGCAAGATGAAGGGCATGAGCACACCAGTTCAAGCCGTTGTTGTAAGTCCTTACTCCTCCTACCTTGAACTGATTGGTCCTGTGATGTGTTCATTTAACTACTTGGTTTGCAGCCAATGTCAGTTACTCTGTTCACTTTTATTCACAGTTGTCTTAACGTATCATTCACCTTACATGGTTTAAAAGAGATGAAGGATATTCTTTTGGTCTTGATCTGTAATCTAGTTGTTATGTTCACGTGCGCACACAATGATAAAATAGCCTGTTTGTTTTATATCTGTTTGCCCATGATATGGATGATGTCATACTATGTTCATCCTACTTTAAACCATGTCTCTTTATCCTTAGATGTCAACGAATTTGAGGAAATAGACAATACAGTAGGCATGCTACATGGACATATGTTCCGAAAGTGATTTTATTATGTAGTTGGCACTACAATACATGCTAATGTATTACAGTAGCTCACCAAAATAAGTTATGTATAAACGTTTAACCTACTTTGTTTGTTTTTGTCTCATTAGTAACTTATCTGGTACACTAATCTACAAGTTCAAACTTTCAGGAAGCTATGGAACAAATGATTGAACAGCCACAACTACCTGAAGGTGACGAGGCTACTACAGGCACAATGTCACCTCTTGCTGCAGTGCGTCAGTATCTCTGCACTAACAGTGCAAAAAGCACCTTCCTGCGTAATTCTGGGTTGGTTGTCAAGGTAACCTCGTCCAAATCGCCTACTGAACAAAATCTTCCTGCTAGACAGAGTGATATATCTGTGCTCCAGACACAAGTCCAATCCCTAATGGACGTTGTTTCGGAAACAAGAATAGTGGTTGAGAAATGTCGTCAAGATATGAATGGTTTTGAAACCAGACTATCAGACATTCGCTTCGTTGTTCAAGAGCAATGGCGGAAAAAAGGTGGAGATCTTGCTGCTCCATCAGATTCTACAGCCTGAAACATTAGCACTCAGGTCAAATGATTTGTGCTTCTATACATCTGATGGTGCTTTTATCTGGAAGGATTGTAAACTTTATGCCAACAGGCCTATTGTTGTATGGTTGGAATCTATTTTGTTGTGATACAATATTTATGATGCTGCCTCAGGCTGCAGTAATTACGACGCTATTTTTGTATAGTGTAGGTTTATCTTAGTAATGTATTCAGCCGAAAGCTTCGTAGGAGCCCAACATGCCAACATTCGTCGGGCCCATTCCAATTGAGCTAAAAACGATTATGGGCCGAAATTGGCATGTAGCCCACTAAAAATATCTGGGCCTAAATCAGCATAAGCTTTCATATTTTTCTGGTAGGCATGTGCCCATAGTGGGCCTTTAACAGGCCTAAACATAATTTGGGCCCTTAGTAAAAATAGGCCGTTTACAGGTGTAAATATCTCGAGCCCATAAAAAACATGGGCCTTTAATAGACCAAAAGTGAGATTGGGCCCTGATTGTGCCAAATAACCCACTGGACTTAGCAGGCCGAAATGGTGGCCCACTTACGATGCGGATCTTTGATGGGCCGAAATTCGGACGGGCCGTAAATGCGTCGACCTAATACACGGGCCTTTAACAGGCCGGAACTTCGGTCGGGCTAGATTATCGTCATTTTTATATGGGCCGCTAATGGGCCCGATATGACATTGGGCCACATATGGCCCATGGTTTACGTCCGGCGTTAACAGGCCGAAAATGACAACAGGCCGAAAGTGGCCCAAAGCTATAGTGGGCCTCTAACAGGCCGAATGTCAGACATGGCCGAATATGACCCAAAACCTTCATGGTCGTTTATGGGCCGAAAGTTTTGATGGCCTGTAAATGGGCCCAAATGAAGCCGGACCTTTAACAGGCCGGAAATACACCGGGCCGTAATTCGGCCCAATTACTTAGCGGACTGTTAACGGGCCAGAAGTGACCATGGGCCGCGTTGATGACAAGTTTAGGACAGGCCGTTGATGGGCCGATTTGACAGAGAATGTTGGGCCTTTAGCTGGGCCGGCCCATTATGGTCTGTAGAATCTTGTGGGCCTTTAGCTGGGCCGGCCCATTGTGGTCCGCAAAATCTTGTGGGCCTTTAGCTGGGCCGGCCCATTATGGTCTGCAAAATCGTGTGGGCCTTTACCTGGGCCGGCCCATTATGGTCTGCTAAATTTTGTGGGCCTTTAGCTGGGCCGGCCCATTATGGTCCGCTAAATCTTATGGGCCTTCGGTTGGGCCGGCCCATTTAAACTTTGTGGGCCACTTTTGGGCCGGTCCATGTGTCAACATATCATAGGCCCATCTCGACCGTTGGATGAGTGACACATGTGCCAACGCGGAGCTGACGTGTGGATCCGTCAGCCAATGAGAATTTTACACGTGGAAAATCGGCATTGGTTGTGGCTGTTAACGGGTTATCAGATCCAAAATCCGACCCGATAGCTTAACAGCGTTCCGTTACGGTGGATGCCATGTGTCGGTCACCCTTGACGAAAGCACTTCTGTGACGCGCGATTTATCGTCATGGAAGTGGACACTTCCGTGATGATAATTTTGGCAATGTCATGGAACACTTCTACGACAGCACAGGTATGACTATCTTGATTCTGTCATAAATTTGCCATGGATGTACATGCATGACAAAAAACGCGACCTACTGTGACAAACACGTATCATCACGGAAGTGTATTTTTTTGTAGTGTCAACCGTGTTTATATTCACAAGCTTCTAAAGAAGACATCCTATGAGCTCCTAACTGGTAAGAAGCCAAATGTCAGTTACTTCAGAGTATTTGGTGCTAGGTGCTGGATCAAGGATCCACATCACACTTCAAAATTTGCACCGAAAGCACATGAAGGTTTTATGCTTGGCTACAGAAAGGATTCGCACTCCTACAGAGTCTTCAACCTATTTCACTATAAAGTGGTTGAATCTGTGGATGTGCGGTTCGATGAGACTAACGGCTCGCAAAGAGAGCACCTGCCAAGTGTGCTAGATGAAGTCTCACCTAGTGAATCGATCAAGCTTATGGGTACTGGAGAAATCATACCTTCATAGGCACAGGCTGAAGAAGAAATCATCATTTCTGCACCTAATCAACCTGAAGACACTGCTCAGCTTGAAGCCAATGCTGAAGACGAAGACAATGATCAGCAAGGGAAAAGTCTTCGTCCAGTTCATCCTCATGTTGCAAATGAAGTACATATTGAGAAGATAATTGATAGCATCAATGCACCTGGTCCACTCACTCGTTCAAAAGCAACACACCTAGCAAATTTCTGTGGGCACTTTGCATTTTTCTCTATATCTAAACCCAAGAAAGTTGTTGAAGCCTTCATGGAACCTGAATGGATTCAAGCTATGCAAGAAGAGCTTCAACAGTTCGAGCTGAACAATGTGTGGGAATTGGTTAACCGTCCTGATCCTCGCAAGCACAATATCATAGGCACCAAATGGATCTATCACAACAAACAAGATGAGCATGGTCAAGTTATCAGAAACAAGGCTCGTCTCGTTGCTCAAGGATACACTCAAGTTGAAGGGATTGACTTTGATGAAACGTTTGCTCCGGTGGCTAGGCTTGAAGCCATTCGCATACTGCTAGCCTATGCCAACCATCACAACATCCTCATGTGCCAAATGGATGTGAAGAGTGTTTTTCTCAATGGAAAGATTGAAGAAGAAGTGTATGTTGCACAACCACCTGGCTTTGAAGACCCAAAACATCCTGACATGGTATACAAGCTCAACAAGGCACTTTATGGCCTCAAACAAGCCCCTCGCGCTTGGTACGACACACTCAAAGACTTCCTGAAGAGCAAAGGCTTCAAACCTGGTTCCCTGGATCCCACTCTCTTCACAAAGACATACGATGGTGAACTGTTTGTATGCCAGATCTATGTGGATGACATTATCTTCGGCTGCACTGACAAGAGATACAGTGATGAGTTTGGACACATGATGCAAGAGCAATATCAGATGTCCATGATGGGTGAGCTGAAATTCTTCATCGGTCTTCAAATCCGTCAGCAGAGCAATGGCATCTTCATATCACAAGAGAAATACCTCAAAGATTGCCTGAAGAAGTTTGGAATGCAAGACTGCAAAGGGTACACGACGCCAATGCCAACCAAAGGTCAATTGGGTCCCGACAACAATGGTAAAGAGTTCGATCAAAAGGTATACCGCTCCATGATTGGTTCTTTACTCTATTTATGTGCATCTAGGCCAGATATAATGCTTAGCGTTTGCATGTGTTACTGATTCCAAGTGGCACCAAAGGAATCGCATCACTTAGCGGTGAAGCGAATTCTTCGATATTTGGCTTACACCCCAACACTAGGATTATGGTATCCAAAGGGCTCAGAGTTTGATCTAGTTGGATTCTCAGATGCTGATTATGCTGGTGAAAAGGTTGATCGCAAGTCCACATCAGGCACATGTCACTTTCTTGGACGATCTCTTGTCTGTTGGTCTTCAAAGAAGCAGAGCTGTGTATCCCTCTCCACTGCTGAATCTGAATACATTGCTGTTGGATCTTGCTGCGCTCAGCTTCTATGGATAAAGCAAACTCTCAAGGACTATGGCATCCATCTGAAGCAAGTGCCACTTTACTGCGACAATGAAAGCGCCATCAAGATTGCCAACAACCCAATCCAGCCCTTGAAGACAAAGCACATTCAGACCTGTCATCACTTTCTCAGAGATCATGTCATGAAGGAAGATATTGATATCATTCACGTCAACACTGAAGAGCAATTGGCAGATATCTTCACAAAGCCCTTGGATGAGAAAAGGTTTTGCAAGTTGCGGTGTGAGCTAAGTATCTTAGAATCCTCGAATGTCCTGTAATTGGACATACATCCTAAGGCTTATGCATATTGATGACTTAGATGTGCAACACACGAAGTAACGTGTATCTTCAATCAATGAAGACATACACTCTAAGTGTGAATACATTAACGCGGAATTTAACTTCGGAGCACCACGATAATTGTGCGTCGTGTCTGGGTCTAATACTTCCTATACGGTGGGTAATGCCACCACCAAATTCTTGTTTGAAGTATTTCAATTGGCGCCATAATTGCATAGTCTTCGCATTTGGTTTGTCTTCAACATTGATTTGACTTCATGTTTATCTTCACAATGTTGAGTTGGTCTTATGCTGATATATACATATATTCGTGTTCAGTCCTCTATAGCATTCACTTATAGCTATGTCTTCATACTTGAATTTTTGATCTAAGTGAATGTGATTAGACCCTAACCCCCTCTGTGCTTCTACCTCAAATTCTATCTATCCAAATCATATGCTTTCTATTGAAACATGCCTATTGTCTTCTCTGCATCCTGGTCAGCAGAAGACAAAGAGACAAAAGTTGAAATCCATTTTTAATGCTATATCCTTATTACCGGAGAAGCCGGAACGACCACCCGACAATCCAGGCGTGCGTGGGAACATGGAACAACTTCCAATAAGTTGCATGCATGCCACGTGTCCTTCAGATGTGAACCGCCAGGGGCACCTGCATAATTACGCTGTGATGCCCCTTTCCTTATAAATATACACTCACCGCGGTCATTATCTCTTCTTCCACCTCGCCGCCTCGCACAAACCCTAGCACCTCCGCTAGTTCGTGTCGACGCCGGAGACGAAGCGCTTAGCTGCCGCGACTTCTTCAACGTCGTCCTCACGCCGGCGGCGGACCTCGTCCTCTCCGCCACCGCCGTAGGTGTCTTCCGCCACCAAGTTAGGGCGCAGGACATTGAACTGCTCGGCCTCTCTCTCTCTCTCTACCTCGTCTAGTAGTTCGTCAAGCGGTAATTAAATCTTACTTTTTACTGCCTTTTTGATCCGTCAAATCTATCCACTTCAATCAAAAGTGGTTTCTTCACTTTCAAATCTGGATCCGTCTTCATCTGCATCTCATATCATGCCAAGTATATTCACTTATGCTTCACAACTAGTTAGATTCCTCACTTGTACTTATTCATGGATTCGTACAAATCTGGAACCAACTCTCATCAAATAAGTGAATGTCTTCGCACTATGAGGTCAATGTCTTCAAATAGATTTATCTTCAAAATCTTCTGAGAATGCATATGACCTCTTCCCCTTCCCTCGCACCTCTAATGCTGCCATAGGTACATGTCCGTGGGAGAATTCCTTGGTTCTCATAGTCTGCATTCATTTGCAGAGTTCTTACAACGTCATATTCAGTCACCTAAAGCCAACACTTGTCTGACCAGCAAAAGGAAGCCACTCACAATTCTGAAGCCATTCAGTTTGAATATAATGGCAACTGAGAAATCAGCAAGAAAGGGTGGCAGGAAGTGCCGTGGAGATACAGCTAAGGATTTACCTCCTGATCTGTTTGAAATGTACAAGACAGATCTTGAGGAAAGCTATGGCCAACGCAAGACCCGAATCCAGTGGATTCAAAGATATTGGGCGGAAGAATGGTTCAAATACAGATTTGTGACTACTGAATATGCTGAAAAGAACGCTATCAAGCGCCCATGGGGAGATATTCTGTACAGAAATCTGCAGCCCAAGTCCAAGTCTGAAGCCATTGCTCAAGGCTTCTACCCATGCATGGTCCGAGGACCGAACCCAGAGAATGCCGACCCATCATCCATATTATGGTGTTGCGAAGACAATCTCTTCAAGCGCAACTATCAGTTTGTAAAAGATTCTGCTGTGAAGAACAAGAAAGATCTTGGACTCAACTTCAACCCTGGTCCGTCAGCTCCAAGGGCTGATGGCACACGCGATGCCAATCCAAATGTCATTGGCCCCTTCAACAACTTCAACGGCCTCCTCTCTCACATAGCTGCTCAGAGGGCCACTGTGGAGCAATCTGCTGAAGACGCAGACTCTGAAGATGCGCCAGCTCCACCGAAGCAGAAAAGGAAGAAATCAAAAGCTTTGAAGCCTTCTACCAATCCAAAAGCTTCGACTATGAAGCCATTGCCACTGCACCTCCTGAACCCAGTGTGCAGTCTGAAGACTTGTCTCGTGTCTCCAAGAAGATTGAGAAGTCCAAGAAGACAAAGAAGCCCATGAAGAGTTCTGGGCATGAACTGACCCCAGCTGTCGTTCTGTGCAATGAGGATGCCACCATTGATCTGTCTAGCGATGAAGATCTTGGTGATGAAGCCCTTGAGATGCTTATCAAGAGCAAGCAAGAGGCGGAGATCTTCAATGATCTGCCCCTCTTTGACGTGGACATTCTGAACAACTTCATCGACGAATGGTTTGATGACCAGAGCATCAGCATCGATGATCTTCAGCTGCCTGTTGACATCAGCGTCACCTTCCATGGAGCCATTGCTAATGAGTTGGTTCTGGCTCAGAAGATTGTCGAGCTAAAGAACAAAATTGATTATGAGAAGGCTCACTTCAAAAGAACATGGCCAAGCTCAGCCATGGCTGATGTGCGGATCTTCAAGAAGATGATGCATGATCTTAAGGAACAATTTGTCAAGAAGCGTGAAGAAGCTAAAGGCTCACGAGAACGCATGAAATACTTCGCAGAGAAATGCGTCCAGGCCCACAATGAAGCTGAAAAGCGCAAAGCTCTTGGGTGTCGTGGCATTGACCCCGGAATGGCTGCCAAATAGAAGAAGAAGCCTGTTGCGGCCCAAGCTGAAGCATCACGGCGGGAAAAACCAAGCATTGTCTTCCCCGCCAGCATGACAAGCTCGAAGCCTAAGGTCACCTCAGCAGCTTCTGAGCTGAAGAAGACAAGGGCAGCTGAAGCCGAAGCCCAGAAACGCAAGCACAAGGATGCTTCTGATGATGCCCCATCCAAGAAGAAGCTGAAGACAAAGTCTTCAAAGAAAGAGCGTGATGCAGCCTCTCAGCCCCTCATTGTTGAACCCATCTCTGTCGCTCTTCCAGCCACCACCAACAAAGATCGTCGCATTGTGATCCACACGCCTGCTTCCACAGAGGCTCATGGAGATGAAGAAGCTGTTGACCCCATCACAGCTGAAGACATTGGTCATGAAGACAATGTTGAAGATGATGAAGTCCTTCCTCAACTCAAGCACCAATTGGTATCATCACCTGTTCTTACGAACAGCGAACTCATCAGCATTGGTCGTCCCTTGATGCCAATCACTCGGGATGATTCATGGGTCGATCGCCCTCAACAAGACACCCCCATTCATGATGAGACACCCAGAACACCCCCACCTCAAGTCACCACTCCGGTACTTGACGACGAAGACTACATGGTGCAGACCACTCCATCACCACAGGCGTCGCCCGCTTTCCGCAGGCTTCGCAAAGGCCCTAGGCCACAGGTCACCATGTCGAGCATTCCGGAAGGGGAAGCGCAACAAAGCTCAGTAGCACGTCAAGTGTTTCCTGAAACCACCCCTACTGCGAATGTCTCTGAGTCTGAAGCTAAAGCTGCTAAAGACATTCAGGCTGCATCAGCCGACGAAGATCAAGAAATAAGAGAAGAAGAAAGAGTTTCCACACCCCCTACCACTGATCAACTCATTCTCGAGGAGAATGTGACTATGCCCGACCCTCCTGTTATTGAAGAAACGGAGGTTGAACACACTGAGGCTGCCACAAACAACGCTACTGACGCAAATGACGTTGTCATGGCCAAAGACAATGTGGAGCCTGAAGCTCATGTACAACCAGATTCCACTGTGAATGCTGAAGCCACTGTTCCACCTCCAAGGCCTCACACCATTGAACAGGCCTATGATCGCGACCAGCTTGTCACAGTGAGATGGCCAGTTTTGGTTCCTCCAACAGCTCCTGGACCACAATATGACTACCATGTTAAGCAGAGGCCTCAGGTTCAAAAGCCAAAGCCTAGGCTGCCAAGGCTTCCAGGTGTTGCCACATCGCCAGGATCGTTCAGCGTGAACAGCTTTAGGGCACACAACACATTCTTCGACAGTGCCAAGAATCCATACTCGAAGCCAAAGATCTCTTCTGATCGATTATGGAGCCATCAACAGCGCAGCTACTACTCCTGCATTCTAGACAATCAAGAGAGAATCTTTCCTCATATGCGTCTGGATTGTGAAGCTATTGCTGGGCTGCCCTGTCTTGAAGAAGCACTGGACTGCTTTAGAGATGCTGGCATTCTGCAGTTTGTAACTGATAAAGAGCACTGGAATGAAGAGCTTCTGCTGCAGGTCTATGCCACACTTCACATTCGTGGCTACAACAGGGATCCGGAGACATGGATCCTTGAGTGGATGACAGGGGATGTGCATCATGAAGCCAAAGCTCAAGACATCATCGAGCTTACTTCTCTGCCCACTCCAGGTGAATTGTATGAGCCTGGTTGTCAGCTTCACAATAATGAACTACAGAGTATCTTTCACAGGCATGAACCCAATATGAGTTAGATGCTCAGTATGATGAAGCCACTGCCTCAAGATGCTGAATATCCCAAGGAATTCTTCGTCAAGGACCTCGAGTACTTGCCCCGCACAGCTTATCATATTCTGCGGCGTACTCTATGGCCAATCAAGGGATATTCTTCCGAAGCCAAACTTGAAGGAACCATGAAGACTTTGGTATTCTATATTGTCAATGGCATCAGATTCAATACCCAGGATTTCTTCATCAGACAACTTCCTGCATCTGGGATTGATCTGTTTGGCTTGAAGTTTTATGCTCCATGGGTGATGCGCCTGATCAAACTCCATTCTTCTGTTGACTATCAGCCCTCAGCGCGCAACCATCTTGTTTTTCTGCCTGAGGTTGATCTGTCCGTTGAAGCCATCTACCCTGATCCTGCCAAGGAGCCTCTATATCTTCATAATGTTGATCGTCAAAGCTTCACGCAACCAATAGAAGGAATTCATGTTCCCAATGCTGCTACTACTGCTTATCCTCTGGCTGGCAATATGCGTGAGCCACATCGTGCCAACACTAAAGCCACTGCTAGTACAATCGCCCAAAGGCCTCGGAAGCGTTCTTGCGTACTCAATGACCGAGAGCTTCTTGTGGCCTTACATCAGAAGCAGGACAAGCACCATGACTGGCTTAAGAGTCAGATGCAGAGTATCTTGGTGGACGTCAATCACATCAGAAACTTGGCCACCAAGAACCCGTTCATTGCCCATGAAGCCTGTCGGCGGTCCTGGAAGAGTCTCACACTACTATGCCCTGAAGAAGATCTTCGCAGAGATGGCTTCACTGAGGGTTTCAAATTTGATTCTAGACCTCCACGCAATGCAAGCTGGCGCTGCACTCCATCCATTGAAGATTCTGAGAGTTCATCTTTGGCTACAACTGTTGTTGCAAGAGTCGTCGATGAAGAAGACGATGCCACTTCACCAACCATGGATGCACTGCATCTCGACACTACACCAGGCCCTTCTGCACCACCGAACTCCAGCGTCGACTCTGCACCTTCATCTACTCCTGACGGGAATGAGTAGATACTCTATGTCTTCAAACATTTTTGGTTATTACTGACAAAAGGGGGAGAAGCATATGAGTTGATAGTTTTCAAGCGGGTCCTTATGGGTGGTTGCACTATTTTTTCCAAGTGTTTACAACTCTCTTTTTTTATACATTTGGTTCTTTGGGTTGTAACACTTAAACTCGATGGTCGTCTGCTACTCTGTGATGCGATGATAAATTCCGCATGAAGCCATTCCGCAGACGTCCATTTTTCATTATGCATGTCATTATCTTCTTTATATCTTTATATGCATTATGAATTGTCTTCATAAGTTGAAGAGGATCTCCACAAAGTAAAACCTGCCATGTGCATTTGCATTCAAAAGCAAACTACTTATATGCACATCTTTAGGGGGAGCCTTTTGCTACTTATGAAGACAATGCCTTAATCCTTAACCTTTCACATACTTCTATCCCTGTTGAAAACTTCAACCAGTTTGTCATCAATCACCAAAAAGGGGGAGATTGTAAGTGCATCTAGTGCCACCCCTAGTTGGTTTTGGAGTATTGACGACAAACTTGGTTGAGGGACTAATGTGTTTGTGAGAATTGTAGGATAACACAGGTAGTAGTCCCACATTGATTCGGTTTACCTACCAGAGATGACCCCTAAATATGTGTGAAGACATTGAAGACAATGGTGGTCTGTGAAGATATTCACAATGAATATTATGACTCGAGAAGACATTCACGTGAAGACTATGGAGTGCGAAGACATAGTTGTTTCGTAGTTTCCTTTTCTTATTTGTTGAGTCATAGGAACCACCGTACTGTTAAGTGGGGTACAAGTGAACAAAGTCAGAGTGACTGATGTGATGCTCAACCAAATCCTATGTCTTCGAGCGAAGACAATGAGAGCAAATCTTATCCAGAGCTGGATGAGTCAGCTTTACTTGTAGCCCAAGTCAAGTTGTCGCGTGTGTTTGAAATCTGACCGTTGGACACGTGTCAGTTCCTTAGTGACCCAGGGTCATTTCAGACAAATCAGGTCGGGTTGCCTCCTGGCTATAAATAGCCCACCCCAACACCATAAATTGGTGGCTGCTCAGAGTTAGTGCACGGCTTTTGTCGTTTGAGAGCAACCCACCTCCGAAGCATTTGAGAGAGAGATCCTTGCGAGGACAAAGCCCAAAACACCCAGAGCTAAAGAGTGTTAGGCATCACTGAAGTCTTTCTGTCCACGTGATCTGAATACTTGTTACACTTGAGGACTGTGAATCTCCAGCCGGTTAGGCGTCACGTTCTGAGCATCCAAGAGTCATTGTGGATTGCCGGTGAACGAAGTCTGTGAAGGTTTGGAAGTCTACCTTCAAGACTTACCAGAGTGATTGGGTGAGGACTAAGTGTCCTTAGCTCAAGGGGAATAAGGTGAAGATGTGGTCTTCTGAGTTAAATCTCAGCCTCCCTAACCAGACATACAGTTGTCACAGCAACTAGAACTGGTCCAAAAAATCCTTGTCCTCACCAAGCAACTGGTTCTATCTCTTACCTCTCTTTACTTACATTTTGTCTTCGTGAAGTCATTGCCTGCTTGCATGATCTGATTGACTTCACTGTGTGAAGACTCTTATTGTTTGGCTTCAAACTATCTTCCATCCTGATCCATACTACCTAGCTGCTAATAGTCTTTGTGCTTTCACTTCATTGCTTACTTGACTATGGCTTGTCTAGTGTAGTCTACCTTCCGCTGCATATCAATAGGTTTATTTCTACTATTTGTCTTCAAAGCCCCCGTGTTTTGAAGACTTTCATAAAAATTGCCTATTCACCCCCCCCCCTCTAGTCGATAACTAGCACTTTCATGAGGCCTCTAACAAGAACTTTGCCTACAAGATGGATGATAATAGCTTAGCTAGTGAGCATGTGCTCAGAATGTCTGGGCACTACAATCACTTGAATCAAGTGGGAGTTAATCTTCCAGATAAGATAGTGATTGGCAGAGTTCTCTAGTCACTATCACCAAGCTACTAGAACTTCGTGATGAACTATAATATGCAAGAGATGACGAAAACGATTCCCGAGCTCTTCGCGATGCTGAAATCGGCGAAGGTAGAAATAAAAAAAAAGCATCAAGTGTTTATGGTTAAACAAGACCACTAGTTTCAAGAAAAAGGGCAAAGGGAAATAAAGGGAACTTCAAGAAGAATGGCAAGCAAGTTGTCACTCCCATGAAGAAGCCCAAAGCTAGACCCAAGCCTGAAACTAAGTGCTTCAACTACAATGGAAATGGTCACTGGAACCGGAACTACCCCAAATACTTGGCGGGTAAGAAGGATGGCAAAGTGAACAAAAGTATATTTGATATACATGTTATTGATGTGTACTTTACTAGTGTTCGTAGTAACCCCTGGGTATTTGATACCGGTTCAGTTGCTAAGATTAGTAACTCGAAACGGGAGTTGCAGAATGAACAGAGACTAGCTAAAAGCGAGGTGAGGATGTCTGTTGAAAGTGATTTCAAGGTTGATACGATCACTATCGCACACTCCCTCTACCTTCGGGATTAATGTTGAACCTAAAAAAATATTATTTGGTGTTTGCGTTGAGCATGAATATGATTGGATCATGTTTATTGCAATACGATTATTCTTTTAAGTTAGAGAATAATTGTTATTCTGTTTACATGAATAAAACCTTCTATGGTCATACACCGAATGTGAATGGTTTATTGAATCTCGATCGTAGTGACATACATATTCATAAATATTGATGCCAAAAGATGCAAAGTTGATAATGATAGTGCAACATACTTGTGGCATTGCCGTTTCGGTCATATTGGTGTAAAGCGCATGAAGAAACTCCATGCAGATGGACTTTTGGAATCATTTGATACTTGTGAACCATGCCTCATGGGCAAGATGACTAAAATCCGTTCTCCTGAACAATGGAGCGAGCCACTGACTTATTGGAAATAATACATACACTACTGGAATTCGCTTATTTGCCGTCTGTCAATTCTTTGCCGTCCGCTGGCTGACGGCAAAGAAGGACTTTGTCGTCAGCTTGCAAAAAACGGACCGAAAGGAAAGCAGAACTGGACGAAGCCAAAGGCATGGTTCAATCTTGGAAGGCCAGTTATGAGGGAAATTATCTTGTGGGTGAAAATGCAGTTGATGTTCCCCGATGGGTATGCAGCGAATCTAAAGAGGGGAGCGAGTCTTGATATATTGAAGATATTTGGTCTCAAGAGTCATGATTGGCACATATGGATTGAGAGGGTAATGCCGGTGATGTTGCGTGGCTTCATCCCTGAGGATGAATGGCTAGTACTGGCAGAACTCAGCTATTTCTTCCGTGTTCTTTGTGCGAAAGAACTATCGCCTGGCGTGCTAGAAGAAATGGAAGAGTTGGCGCCGGAGTTGATCTGCAAGTTAGAGAAGATCTTTCCACCGGGCTTCTTTAATCCAATGCAGCATTTGATTTTGCATCTCCCGACCAAGGCAAGATTGGGGGGGGCTGTGCAAAATCGTTGGTGCTACCCAACTGAGAGGATGCAGAAGACGCTTCGAGAAAAATGTAAAAATAAACGTAGAATTGAAGCATCGATGGCTGAGGCATTCATCACTGAGGAGGCGGCAAACTTCGTGACAGCACACTACGAAGCCAAAAATCGTCATTTGCATAATCCGAAGCCTCGGTACAATGCTGACAAACCTCAAAAGGGTGGATCCAACCTCAGCCTATTCAAAGGGAATCTCGCACCAGCCAGTGGTTCGAAACCAGTATCTTTGGATAATGAAGAATGGCGGACCATTACGTTGTATATCTTCAACAACCTGACAGAAGTGCGGCCGTACATCGAGTAAGTTCTTGGTACATTGTTTCGCAACTTCTATTTCCTTTGAACTGCTCTTGTTCCTGGATATTTCATACAGTCGATACGTCGCCATATTCTCGTATGGAGCGGTGATCCAAAAGGATTCCGTCGAAGAGTATGAGCTTCTCGCAAAGCAAGGAGGCGGCTATCCCGGTTTCATCTCTTGGTTCAAACAAACGGTAATTTCTATTAGACCATTTCATTTCATTCGCTAATTTCTGCCTAATGCAACAATCCTTTCGTATTAAACTTGTAGGCTAATTCAGAGTCTATGGACGCCGAATTGAGACAAGTCACTAATGGTTTTGACTATAAGGTCCGTTCATTTGACAAATACGACATCAACGGGTATCGCTTTCGTACCTATGGCAAAGAGCTATCTATGGCCGACCGAAAGTCTACAAATTGTTGTGTATCTGCTATCGGCGAAGGAGGTACCGAGTATTATGGGAGAGTTGAAGCTTTATGAACTTCTATTCTATGGTGACAACCCACCGAATGTCGTACTCTTCAAATGTTATTGGTTTCAGCCGAAGGAGACTAGAAGGACTCATGAACATATAGGGCTAGTTGAAATCAAACAAAGCACCCATTTAGATGTTCCCGATGTCTATATTACGGCTCAACAGGCGACCCAAGTATTCTATCTACCGTGGGCCTGCCAAACTAATCCAAATCTGAAAGGTTGGGATGCCGTTTATGAAGTGCCGCCACGTGCTAGACTATCTCCCCCAAAGGAAGAGGATTACGAACCTCACATTAACCCAGACACATATGAAGGAGAATTCTTCCAAGAGACACGTCTTTCCAAAAAGTGTTTCAAGAACCGCTATACTTCACCCCAAAACATTGAAGTAGACAGCGACAGTGAATCCGACATCAACCCAGAGGAGGAACAAGAAGAGCCGGAACAAGAAGAGGTTACTACTGCGGATGACCTATCAATGCTTGACCGATTACGTCAAGGTGGCCTTCCACATGTTGATGCCACTGAACCCTATGAGCCCGTCATTGATTATAGTGATGATGATGATGATGATTATGCATTTATTGATGATAGTGATCGAGATTATTAGTAGTGTCAGGTATTCAATTTTTTATGTTGTACTTGATGATGATACACTTAAGTGATATACATATTATTATTCATGTCGGTATTTTTTATGTTGTACTAATTTCGTTTACTCTTTGTCATGGCAGGTGTTGAAAGATGGTGGGCGCTGGTCGGGAGCGCTCTGAGGCCCCTTCTTCGTCGGTGCATGGTGGGAGGTCTTCCATTCCACACGCACCTCTCCGCCGAGCGTTGCTGGATAGAATGGCGACACCGCCGGGCCCTTCTTCGTCGACAGCGGTGCCCAGCAGGGGACGAGATAAGGGAGGGAAGAAGAGAGGAGTTGGAGCACATGGTCACGGGAGAGGAGGTAGGGTGACTGCTAGGGCTCCTTCCTCGCCGCCACCCCCAGCTGTTTCACCCGAGCATGTGACTGCTAGGATGGACTCGTCTGAGGAGGAGGCTAAACGAACTCCGGTACACGAGCCTTCGGCCCACGGGCCTCGGGTCGACGGGCCTTCGGCCCACGAGACCCCGGAGGAGCACACGCCTGAATGGGGTACCTGGTCGGATGAGCCTGAGGGGCCGAGTGGCCATGCTGATGATGGCGGGGAGCCGACTGATATTGAGGAGGAGGGGGGCACCGTCTACCAGCGTGGTTGTACACGGCTCCCGTCCGTGCCGGCGACCCGCGAGCAGAGGTGGTTGATTTTCCCTGATGGGGAGAGGTAAGTGCATTTAATCTTTTTGTACCTTCTGCATTCACGTTTCTTCAAATATCTAATGCGTTGGCCTTGTCATGATGTAGGGGTTGGGACCACCATCATAGTGTCCGCCGGCCCAACTCCGTCCTTGGAGTGCTTTGCCGGCAAAACTTCCCGGGGTTTGTCACGTTGCCTGGTGAGGGTCGGCTTCCAGAGCTTGGATTGAGTTGGGAGCACTACTTGGCTGCCCCGGCCCCACCGGGTGAGATTATCGACGGTGTCTTGTGCGACACGAGGGCAGACATGGTGATCAGAAAGTTCTGGGTAGTTTCTCCTTTACACATTTAAAAATCTTCAACTAGCTAGTTATTAATTGTACTAATCAATATTGTCTCATTTGATTGCAGACATTCTACAGGTGTGAGGAGGGATACGAGGAGGAGGCGGCAAATTTTATCGAGAACGTCTGCAAGCGCCTACTACAGAACTTACGGCACGAGGCTCGGGTGCAGGCTGTTCGAGACTACTACGCCTTGCGTGGTATCAAGAAGCCCAAGCCGGCGTGCCGCGATAAGTTCCTGAGTAAGGAGCAGTACATGAAGGTAATTCTTAAGGCCTTGTACTTACTTCCTTCATTTAGTAATTCATAGCCGTAGCGCTCAAGTTTCTATTTGCTAACTTAGGCGCCTCCGAGATGGTGTGCGGATCGGATGGATTGTTGGGAGGTGTTGGTCAATGAGTGGTGCTCAAAAGAATGGCTAGCCGTCCAGAACGCGGCCAAGGACAAACGTGCCCAAATGGAAGGTGTGCCACACCATCAAGGCAGCTCCAACTTATATCAGTTCGGGCGGAACTGGGTATGTAGTTTGCTTCATGATTCATGCAATTCATTCATCATGCTAGCTTGAGCCCTTTAATTACTAATTTACTTTGTTTCTCTCTTTCAGGCATGCTACAATAAGGCGAATAAGGTGCCAGAGGTGTACGACCTGTATGCCATGGCCCACAGTGCCTCTTTCAAGAAAGTCAAGACATTCTCTCCGTCTGACCTCGGTGATGCAAACAACTTCACCAACATCTCCTCCCACGACAAGCTCGTGAAATATAGAGATGAGGGGAAGGCGAGGAAAGGGGAGGACTTTAACCCGAGCCAGGGTCCCATTGATCCAGAGCTGGTGATGATATCTGGTGGTGGGAGGTCCCATGGCTCCATAGCCATTGGAGATGGACTTATCCGTTGTCCTAGCACTCTCCCGGAGATCAAGGCGCGCTAGTCGAGCTCCGCTCCTGAGATAAGGCCTCGTGAACGGCCAGTCCAACTCGCCATCAAGGTTAGTTATACGTACTCAGCTATCTTTCTCCATTACATTGTGTGTGCTTCCATCAATGATTACAAATGGTAACGAGGAGTGGTGTTGCAGGCTGCTATACAGAGTGAGAGAGATAGAACGGAGAAACTTCTGGCGGAGGCGGCGGAGAGGCAGCGGGAGTTGGAGGAGAGGACGACAAAGATGTTGGAGGAGGAGAGGGCACGGAATGACATGCAGGCAAGGGCCATGTACGAGCTCCTTGTGGTAAGTTTCTTCTGCAGATTAGCCAAAACATTCATGTAGTGTTTGTCTCATTACTAACTAGTATGACTGAGTCGTCAAAACCAAATGTGCAGTCTGTGTGCGAGAAGACCGGTCAGACCGCTCCGCCGATGCCAGTGATTGCTCCTGGGACCACGATGAGTTTAATTTGAATGGACATTACTTGCTAGTCTTAACATTTGAGTGTCATCATGCTAACAAGACATTGGAAATGATCTTTGGTGCAGCGTAACTCCAGACAAGCATCGCACGATCCTTCTCCAGCTACCGGCACGAGCCACCCCGCTCCTACACCTCCATGATCATGGTAAGTTTCTCTAGTGTTTTGCTTAACAAATGCATGAAGACCTAGACTTAGCCTTATTTCCTCCAATATGCTTACCACAATGACCTAGAGTTAGCTTCTTTTCCTCCAAAATGACTTAATAAGCTTACTGACCTCCAAAACCATCCATTTTACCTAAGTTAGATACTTAGCTTTGTTTCCTCCAAAATGACCTAAGTTAGCTCTAATATGCTTAGTTAATTAGGTTTGCTCAATAATGACATGTACTTAGCTTACTTATGTCAAAAATGGCATAATTAGCTTAGTTAGCTCATAAACAATCCATTTTACCTAAGTTAGCTCTAAAATGACCCATTTTACCTAAGTTAGCTCTAAAATGACCCATTTTACCCAAGTTAGCTCTAAAATGACCAATTTTACCTAGACTAGCTCCAAAATGATCCATTTTACCTATGTTTACTCTAAAATGACCCATTTTACCTAGGTTAGCTCTAAAATGACCCATTTTACCTAGGTTAGCTCCAAAATGACCCATCTTACCTAGGTTAGCTCCAAAATGATGCATTTTACCCAAGTTAGCTCTAAAATGACCCATTTTACCTAGATTAGCTCATAAACGATCCATTTCACCTAGGTTAGCTCACAAACGATCCATTTTACCTAGTTTAGCTCCAAAATGACCCATCACACCTAGGTTAGCTCACAAACGATCCATTTCACCTAGGTTAGCTCACAAACGATCCATTTTACCTAGTTTAGCTCCAAAATGACCCATCACACCTAGGTTAGCTCTAAAATGATGCATTTTACCTAAGTTAGCTCATAAATGATCTATTTCACCTAGGTTAGCTCATAAATGATCCATTTCACCTAACTTAGCTAAAAAAGATCCATTTCACCTAGGTTAGCTCCAAAATGACCCATCTTACCTAGGTTAGCTCTAAAATGATGCATTATACCTAAGTTAGCTCATAAACGATCTATTTCACCTAGGTTAGCTCATAAACGATCCATTTCAACTAAGTTAGCTCATAAATGATCCATTTCACCTAAGTTAGCTCATAAATGGCATATACTTCTTCTTCTAGTCACCTTTTTCTAACTTTCTTATTTGCCATTTTGCAGATTTCATTCACTTCACGGAAGCTAGCTTGCTATGATGGAGTGCTTGTTTTTTCTTTCATTCTCCTCTAGTATTCTTCTAGCTTGCTATGATGGAACTTGTTATCTTGATGAAACTTTGCATTGTAATATGTATGGATGGAACAATGTGTATGTGCAACTTGCTATGTATGAATGGATGGAACTATATATGTATGCACGATGAAACTTATGTGCTGGATATGTCATATGTTTGCTGTTAAATAGCCCTGTGAAATATATATATATATGTCATATATTTGCTGTGAAAATTGTTGGATTAAAAAAACAGAAAAAAAGAGGCACCTTTGCCGTCAGCCGCTGATGGCAAAGGCTCCTTTGCCGTCTGCCGTGGACGGCAAAGAAGCCACGCGGCGGCCATCTGTGCTCCCTGGGAGCTGACCCATTTGGTCAGTTTGCCTACAGCGGCGAACGGCAAAGGCTTTGCCTACAGTGGCAGACGGCAAAGAATGCCCACATTTGCCTACAGCAGCAGACGGCAAAGGCTTGTCCCGCAGTGACGTCCAGCTGACGTCATTCGGAGGACGGCAAAGGCCGGATGCTCTTTGCCGTTAGCGGCGGACGACAAAGGCTGCCGTTAGCCGCCTAACGGACTAACAGCGCATTTATTGCCATCGGCTTTCTTTGCCGTCAGCCGCTGATAGCAAAGGCCCCTTTGCCGTCCGCTTCAAAAAGCAGACGGCAAAGAAGCTCTTTACCGATGCCTAGTTTGCCGGAGCCTTTTGCCATCCGCGGCAGACGGCAAAGGCCTTTGCCGTCCGCCATCCTTGCCTTTGCCGTCTGCCGTGGCAGACAGGAAAGTAGCTGATTCCTGTAGTGATACCGATGTATGCGGTCCGATGAGTGTTGAGACTCACGGCGGGTATCATTATTTTCTGACCTTCACAGATGATTTGAGCAGATATAGGTATATCTACTTGATGAAACACAAGTCTGAAACATTTGAAAAGTTCAAAGAATTTCAGAGTGAAGTGGAGAATCATCGTAACAAGAAAATAAAGTTTCTACGATCTGATCACGGAGGCGAATATTTGAGTTACGAGTTTGGCCTTCATTTAAAACAATGTGGAATAGTTTCACAACTCGCGCCACCTGGAACACCACATCATAATGGTGTGTCCGAACGTTGTAACCGTACTTTATTAGATATGGTACGATCTATGATGTTTCTTACCAACTTACCTCTATCATTTTGGGGTTATGCATTAGAGACAGCTGCATTCACGTTAAATAGGGCACCGTCTAAATCCGTTGAGACGACACCGTATGAACTGTGGTTTGGCAAGAAACCTAAGTTGTCGTTTCTTAAAGTTTGGGGTTGCGATGCTTATGTGAAAAAGCTTCAGCTAATAAGCCTGAACCCAAATCGGAGAAGTGCGTCTTCATAGGATACACAAAAGAAACTGTTGGGTACACCTTCTATCACAGATCCAAAGCAAGATCTTTGTTGCTAAGAATGGATCCTTTCTAGAGAAGGAGTTTCTCTCAAAAGAAGTGAGTGGGAGGAAAGTAGAACTTGATGAGGTAATTGTACCTTCTCTCAATTTGGAAAGTAGCTCATCAGAGAAATATGTTCCCGTGATGCCTACACCAACTAGAGAGGAAGCTAATGATGATGATCATGAAACTTCAGATCAAGTTACTACTGAACCTCGTAGATCAACCAGAGTATGATCCGCACCAGAGTGGTACGGTTATCCTATTCTGGAAGTCATGTTACTAGACCATGATGAACCTACGAACTATGAAGAAACTATGATGAGCCCAGATTCCGATAAATGGCTTGAGACCATGAAATCTGAGATAGGATCCATATATAAGAACAAAGTGTGGACTTTGGTGGACTTTCCCGATGATCGGCAAGCCATTAAGAATAAATGGATCTTCAAGAGGAAGACGGGCATTGATGGTAGTGTTACTATCTACAAAGCTCGAATTGTCGCAAAAGGTTTTCGACAAGTTCAAGGTGTTGACTATGATGAGATTTTCTCACTCGTATCGATGCTTAAGTCTGCCTGAATCTTGTTAGCAATTGCCGCATTTTATGAAATCTGGCAAATGGATGTCAAAACTACATTCCTTAATGGATTTATTAAAGAAAAGTTGTACATGATGCAGCTAGAAGGTTTTCTTGATCCTAAGGGTGCTAAAAAGTGTGCAAGCTCACATGATCATGCCATGAATAACGTCATAATTATGCGCTTTTCTATCAATTGTCCAATAGTAATTTGTCTACTCATCGTTTGCTATTTTTATGAGAGAGATGCCTCTAGTGAAAGCTATGGCACACAGGTCTATTTTAATCATATTGCTAAAACCAAAAATACCTTACTCAATTTATTATCTTTTCTTTTACTTTGCAATTTATCTATCACCTATTACCAGATTTGATCGTTGCAATTAACGAGTATAAGGGGATTGACAAACATGTTGCCCGTGTTGGGTGCAAATATTTGCTCTTGTTTGTGTAGGTACTGCCGACAATTGTTTGTGTGGATCTCCTATTGGTTTTGTAACATTGGTTCTTCGCTAAGGTAAATACTATCTGCTACTATATTGCTTCACCCTTCCTCTTCGGCGAAAATCCCAACGCAGCTCACAAGTAGCAGATACCGCCAGTCCTTCACATCCTAGCACGCTAACCCCGGCGGTAAGAGTCGACGACAATCCTTCCACTCCTAGCCGAACATCAGTATACGGGTCTAGGTCTACACCTCCACAATAGGACGCGTCGACGCCTGCTTCCCCAACCAATCCCGATGGACTGGGGGGCACGACCCTAAGACTACTGATGGCCACCGCCAAGTAGGCCCCAGTTAAAGCCCTTTGTCCTGGACTAGGCGATCTCGAATGACGTCAAGTCCAAGGTCATCGGCGCCGATCGTAAGGAGGTGAAGCGATGTTAGGCCCACCACTAACAACAACCACTTCACCCATGAGAACATCGCTCACGGGTACAACCCCTGCCAAACCGAAGCTCACATACCTAGGGTACCAAACCCGATCCACCTCGGGCCTAGATCTGGCCCGCTAAAACACAAACCCTAAGGTAGAGCAGAGCCGCCGCACACAGCTGGCACCCAGCCTCGCACGCCATCGGCTCAAGTCCAGGAGAAGGAAGAAATCCACCCCCACTAGCGCCACTTGTGGAACCACGACAGCCGCGCCGCTAAAGCCACCACCAGCCCGCACCGCCGCCCCCAACCCACATCGGCCTTGGACCATGCAGGCCGGGAAACCACCATCGCCGTCAGCTGCCACCATCGGAAGGCAAGGCAGTGGCCTTCGATCCGCACTACCGCAACCTGCGTCGCGTGCCGGCAGATCCGGCCGCCGTATCCCAGGGACGCACATGACCACACTGCCCACCACACCTACGCACCGCCACGCCGCAGCGCCCAACACGAGCTTTGCGCTCCTGCATAGGGGAACATACCCCGCACCACCCGCACAAGCGAGAGAATGCTAGAGCCCCGCTGCCGCTGTCATCGATAGGCTTCGCCCAGCCGCGCCCTCTGACAGTGGCAAGGCAGGAGGAGGGGATGGCGACGGAGATCTAGGTTCGCCCCTCCTGTCGCCTCGTGAGGGGTGACACTAAAGGGGCTGGGGTTTTCAGCGCAAGAGATTGCTAGAACCAGTTATTTGAATAAATCTACTTGTAACGGGGTCGATGACCCCCCCCCCCCACCACCTTCCTTCTCACTTAGCCATCTATGAACACACCTCAAAGAAAAAAAGGCATCTATGAGCACAATGTAATTTTTTGAAAATAAGAAGGTGGCGCAACGCCAACCTTATATTTCAAAACAGGTTGAGGCCTGATTAACAAAATAGAAGATATATGAAGCTTGTGAGGTGCACCAAGGTGCAAGGCCACAATTAGCCTATGTTAGAGAGGAGAGAGATATGTGGAGGCAGAGGGATGTTACATCAGGAAAAAAATGAACTAGCCAGCGATCAAGTTGCCCCAGACCCTTAGATCATCCTTGTCCTGCTGTTTAGTAGTTCTGTTGCACCAAAGGAGGATCATATCTGCTGCATGGAATCTAATGGAAGAATCCGTCCAAGAACATGAGTTGAAAGCTCGGTCGTTCCGTGCATGCCAGAGAGTGATATCACAAGCGGCAAAAGACACATTCCATTTTCGCTTGAACTCCAGTTGATGGGCAGCTTGCTCTACAAAGGACATGATATCAGGTGATCGACATGCCAAGGGGGCTAGGAGTAGCCTATTCCATAAGGCATTCGCTGCTCGACAACGAAGTACCAAATGATGAACCGATTCCACAGCAGGGAAATATCACAGTCCGCGTACGGGGCAACCGCCGACCAACGTTTCTTGACCATGTTATCCTTGGTATTGAGCCGGCCCCAAAAAGCCAACCAGAGAAAAGCCTTGTGCTTAAGAGGAATCAACACATCCCATACCCAACTCTGAATAGTGCACTTAACCCCACAGAATGTCAACAGCCGATAGAAGTAGCTTGTGCTTATCTGTTTACCTGTCACGGAGGGGGTGCGTGTGTTCGTGTGCGTGCCGTTAGGAGCCACATACGAAATGAGCTGATGCAATACCAACAGTTCCTGAGCAGCCGTTTGAGAGAGGTTTGGGTGGAACTGCACTGCCCAATTTCCCTCATAGAACTATGACTGAACAGAGCAAAAACGGTTCCTGGCAAAAGAGTACAAGGTTGGGAGTGTTGGGGAACGTAGTATTTCAAAAAAAATTCCTACGATCACGCAAGATCTATCTAGGAGAAGCATAGCAACGAGCAGGGAGAGTGTGTCCACGTACCCTCGTAGACTGAAAGCGGAAGCGTTTATCAACGTGGTTGATGTAGTCGTACATCTTCACGATCCGGCCGATCTTAGCACCGAACGTACGGCACCTCCGTGTTCAGCACATGTTCAGCTCGATGACGTCCCTCGTACTCTTGATCCAGTTGAGGCCAAGGGAGAGTTCCGTCAGCACGACGACGTGGCGACGGTGATGATGAAGTTACCGGTGCAGGGCTTCGCCTAAGCACTACGACGATATGACCGAGGTCTGTTTCTGTGGAGGGGGGCACCGCACACGGCTAAAAGATCAACTTGTGTGTTCTAGGGTGCCCCCTTCCCACGTATATAAAGGAGGGAGGGGGAGGACGGCTGGCCCTAGGGGGGGCGCCCAAGGAGGGGAGTCCTACTAGGACTCCTAGTCCTAGTAGGATTCCACCAAGAGGGAGAGAGGGGGGAGGAAGGAGAGGGAGAGGGAGTAGGAAAGGGGGCGCCCCCCCCCTTCCCTTGTCCAATTCGGACTGCAAGGGGGGTGCGGCCTGCCCTGGCTGCCGTCCTCTCTCTCCAATAAGGCCCATGGTGGCCCATTAGTTCCCCCGGGGTTTCCGGTAACCCCTCCGGCACTCCGGTTTTACCCGAAACTATTCGGAACATTTCCGGTGTCTGAATAATATGGTCCAATATATCAATCTTTATGTCTCGACCATTTCGAGACTCCTCGTCATGTCTGTGATCTCATCCGGCACTCCGAACAACCTTCGGTCATCAAAACACATAAACTCATAATACAAATCATCATCGAACGTTAAGCGTGCGGACCCTACGGGTTCGAGAACTATGTAGACATGACCGAGACACATCTCCGGTCAATAACCAATACCGGAACCTGGATGCTCATATTGGCTCCTACATATTCTAAGAAGATCTTTATCGGTCAAACCGCATAACAACATACGTTGTTCCCTTTGTCATGGTATGTTACTTGCCCGAGATTCGATCGTCGGTATCATCATACCTAGTTCAATCTCGTTACCGGCAAGTCTCTTTACTCGTTCTATAATGCATCATCCCGCAACTAACTCATTAGTCACATTGCTTGCAAGGCTTATAGTGATGAGCATCACCGAGAGGGCCCAGAGATACCTCTCCGACAATTGGAGTGACAAATCCTAATCTCGATCTATGCCAACTCAACAAACACCATCGGAGACACCTATAGAGCATCTTTATAATCACTCAGTTATGTTGTGACGTTTGATAGCACACTAAGTGTTCCTCCTTTATTCGGGAGTTGCATAATCTTATAGTCATAGGAACATGTATAAGTCATGAAGAAAGAAATAGCAATAAACTAAACGATCATAGTGCTAAGCTAACGGATGGGTCTTGTCCATCACATCATTCTCTAATGATGTGATCCCGTTCATCAAATGACAACACATGTCTATGGCTAGGAAACCTGACCATCTTTGATTAACGAGCTAGTCAAGTAGAGGCATACTAGGGACACTCTGTTTGTCTATGTATTCACACATGTACTAAGTTTCCGGTTAATACAATTCTAGCATGAATAATGAACATTTATCATGATATAAGGAAATATAAATAACAACTTTATTATTGCCTCTAGGGCATATTTCCTTCAGGGAGCACCTACCAAAGTCTGCCAGCATCAAGCCACTGATCATGCCAGAAAGATACAAGATTTTCGGGACCCAGAGCACAACGTGAAGAGTTGACCACCAGGGAGATATGATCCTTGAAACCTTTCCACATGGTTGTATCTCTGCTGTTAGCACCACAGCGTATAGAAACCTTGCAATATTGCGAAGCAAACCACTGGAAGCAAGGAACATCGGAGGATTGCAGAATTTTAGCACCAAACTTACATAACATAGCCTAATTACGAGCGTGTAAATTTCTCACACCTAGGCCGCCACTTCCCCGGGGGAGGGTAACCTTGTCCCAAGCCACAAGGCATTGGCCACCTTTAACCTTACTCTTGCCCTGCCAGAAGAAAGCACGCAAAAGGTTGTCCAGCAAACTGATGGGTTCCTTAGGCCATGGAAAACAGGATATGAAGTAACTAGGAGTGCCGGCAAGCACAGAGTTGACAACGGTAAGCCCCCCCCCCCCCCAAGACAGGGAAGTAGCCAACCAGCCCGAGAGTCTGCAATCTACCTTGTGGATGACTGGTAACAACATTCCATGTGTAATTTTGTGCAAGGACAGGGGCAGCCCGAGGTATGTGCATGGAAAGGAGGATACAGGGCAGCCGAACAGTCAAGCAATCTCAGAAGCCACTGCTGCATCGACAAAGACAGGCACCAACGTACTTTTGTGAAAATTGATGGCCAGACCTGAGAAATCCTAGAAGGAGGTGAGAATGTTTTTAATCACAGTGGCATGTTGGATGTCCCATCTGAAGATGATCAAAGTATAATCTGCGTACTGCAACACTGGGAAGAAACTGTTTGAACCGAGGAGGTGCTGGAGAGATCCCTCTTGAAAGTGCATGCAACATAGCCTCTGCAGCACATCCGCGATGAGGACGAAGAGGTACGGGGACAAAGAGTCCCCTCCATGATGATTTGCTGAAAAAAACTATGCAATTCACTAGAAAAAGAAGAGCAATTTGATAAAATAGCACACTTTTCCTGAGACTTTGCTTCAATAGCACGCTTTTCTTTTTATTAGATAAAATAGCACACCTTTAATTGGTAGGTGTACAAAATAGCACAAATCTACCTTTTTGCTACTTCTCCACGTACGGGCCCATATGGCATATTGTTTAGGACGAAATTGCCCATCCATCATTTCACCTGGCTCCTGGTCGATCGAAACGATCAAAACCAGGAGGCGGACAGACAAACGAACCAGTGCGCCGCCGCCTCGCCGTGCCTCCTGCCCGGAGCGCCGTCATCTCACCGTGCCTCTTTCCCGTCGCACCGCCGCCTCGCCGTGCCTCCTGTGCACGTGCTGCCGGTTCTCCCGCCGCTGCCTCGTCCAATTTTTTCTCATCTCCCGACGCTCCACATCTTGCTGAGATGATTATAACTGTCGAAATTTTGATCATTTTCCATATCAACAGAACTGTACAACAATACATGTTACATCCATCCAATTTGTATTTTGATTACAGCAAAAGGCATTCGCATCCTCAGAAAAAATGAAGCGTTTATATTCTCTCGTGACTGCAGAAGCAGATACATGTATACATATCAAAGCTTGTAGTGTGTCTATGTGTGGCGCTAGTATTTTGAGCCATATGCTATCTTCTTCAGTGCGCACCTACTGTTAGAGATAGCAATTAGAGCAGCGAGCAGTTACAGCAGGTTCCAGCCAGCACGTACAGGCTAGCAGCGACACATGCTCCAGTCAGGCCTCCAACGCGGCCAGCAAGCAACCTGGACAGGACCCGCTAGACTGGCAAGGTGGTGGCCGACGAAGACGCCTCCTCTACAGGAACAGGCAGCGCGTGGGGGAGGAGGCATGGCGTGGTGGTGCCGCGGTGGAGAAGACACGGCGACCTGACCGTGCTTTGTCAAGGAACCATGGCAAGGTAACGACAGCGGTGCAAGAACTGGCAGCAAGCGGGGAGGAGGCAGGGCGAGATGGCAGCGCGCTGGGGGAGGAGGCGCGGCGAGGTGACGGTGCTCCGGGCAGGAGGCACGGTGAGGCGGCGGCGCACTGGTTAGTTCGTCTCTCCGCCTCCTGTGCTCTTTGATCGTTTCGATCGACCAGAACCAGGGGCAATTTCGTCCTATAAAATATGTCATATGGGCCCGTACGTGTAGAAGTAGGAAAAAGGTAGATTTGTGCTATTTTGTACAGCTACCAATCAAAGGTGTGCTATTTTATCTAATAAAAAAAATGTGCTATTGGAGCAAAGTCCCAGGAAAGGTGTGCTATTTTATCAAATTGCCCGAAAAAGAAAAGGTGTGTCGAAACACCACCGAGTCCATCGCCGAACCCAACAAGGCACGTTCCCCACCACAGAAACAGGAAAGCGGAAACCCCACACCGCTGCCGCTGCGAAGGAGAACCGAGGAGAAAGATCCGGACGATACGAGCTCAGCTCCCGTCGCATCGCACCGCATCGCCCGGCGACACCCGCCCGCTGCCCTCACTCGTCCTCAGCTCTTCCGAATCGCGTCGCCGCCGGCCGAGAGGTTCGCAGCCCCGATCCACCTCCTCTCTCCTCCCTGCCACCGCCACCGCCACCCGCAGGTCCTGTAGCGAGCCACTGTTCCATTCGTGGGCGTGCCTGCCACACCCATCACGCGCGCAGTGGTGGTGGTGGAGCACTGGGACTGGGAGACAAGCGCGGGCCGTGTGGTGCCCTCTGCCCTGCCACCGGCAGCCAATCTCCCCCGTAGATTCCTTCCCCCCGCACTCACTCCCATAAGAGAAAGGCGCTCCCCTTTCCGCCGCCCAAATCCTCCCCCTTTCTCTTCCCCAGCCCTCTCCCTCGTACGCACGCACGCACGCGCCCGTCGCCTTTATTAACCCCTTTGCTGCCCAGGCCATTGGATTCGTGGCGTTGGCGAGCGTGGTCGCCAGGAGAGGAGGGGCGGCGGCGGCGACTGTTCGCGGGATGAGCTTCGGCGGCGCCAGCTCCGTCGCGGCCGGTACGTATTATGCTTTGTGATAGATTCTGCCCCTCGTTCGGTTGATTCGTCGCCGATGCGCCGGCTTTGATGTGCTTCTGTCGGGATGTGACGGAATGGTGGGTGGGTTGCAGGTGGGAAGCGGCCGTTCGAGTACGGGAGGACGCATGTGGTGAGGCCCAAGGGCGCGCACAAGGCCACCATCGTCTGGCTCCACGGCCTCGGCGACAATGGAGCCAGGTACGCAACAAACCCTTCTTCTGGCCCTTCCGGGTCGCAGCTCCGCTTGTTGGGATCGATGCGTTCACGGATTCAATGATGACGGACGACTTGTCTGTTCGTCCTGCATTCTTGATGAATCATAGTCGTAGGATCTCCTCTATATTTTCCATGTCTCTCAACCAACTGTACTGTACAACGCTGTACGTGAGACATCTCACTCTCGTACTGTTTATATGATAACGGTTTGTTGAAATTAATTTTCTGCCCAATAAACATGTGTGCGGAAGATACCGACCTCCTGAATCATCTGATTGGGTGAATAGACATTCTGCGACATTTTCGATGAACAGTGCTATAATATGTTCATTGCATACGCTTCTTTGCACATAAATCCTTGCATTATTATTGGCAAGAAAGGTATTTCTGTGCTATCATGGTTTAAGGAAATTGCATTATGCTCAAAATTATTCAAAACTACGTAATGCAAAACTAGAAGTTATTTTTGGAGAGACCAATAGACATAATGGGTTTTATATTATATTTGCAGCTGGTCTCAACTGTTGGAAACTCTTCCCCTTCCTAATGTAAGTTAGGAACTAGATTTCAACTTTCAAGTATGTGTCCTGTTGGAAGTCTTTCTGATTCTCTGATTTGCTACCGCTTCAGATAAAATGGATCTGCCCAACTGCACCTACGAGGCCTGTGGCAATTTTTGGTGGATTCCCATCTACTGCATGTATGTTCTGAAACATGTGAATTTTCTTATTTATCTCTTGGATGTATTGTGCTAACTCCTTTTGAAATAGCTATTTGTTTTGATAGGTGTGTGCTGATATGGTTTTGCCTTTTTCCGGGATCACAGGGTTTGATGTTGCTGATCTTTCAGAAGATTCTCCTGATGATGTTGAGGGGCTGGATTCCTCAGCTGCACATGTTGCAAATTTATTGTCTACCGAACCTGCAGATAGTATGGTTTCATGCCAGTTTCCGTTTGTCTACTTTCTTCAAACCCATTCTTATCAAGCACACACCAGATATGGAATGGCATTCCTTGTTATTATCTGTTTCTCTATTGTGTTGCTTTTTTTTTTTACATTTCTAGCCAAGAACCAAGCTATTTTGGTCTCATATATTGATAATCCAATAGAATGGACTCCGCTGGGTCTTGTTCATCACTAAAAGTTTTGACCTTGTTACATTAATTATCGCAGTCAAGCTTGGCGTTGGTGGCTTTAGTATGGGTGCTGCTACTGCGCTTTACTCCGGTACTTGCTTTGCTCATGGAAAATATGGAAATGGCAATCCTTACCCTGTGAACCTAAGTGTGGCTGTTGGTCTCAGTGGCTGGCTCCCATGCGCCAGGTTTGTGCTAGTATGTTTATGTGCGCAAGTTTCACTGAAGCTGCTTCCTTGCAGCTGATCCACTTTGTGCTGTGTGGTAACCTCAGGTCATTGAAGAACAAAATTGAGAGCTCACAGGAGGCTGCACAGAAGGCTTCATCATTACCTCTTATGCTTTGTCATGGAAAAGGTGCATATCTTTAGCATGATTTTCAATTTTTTGCGTAATACTGAAATAAGCACCTTATTGGTAATGATGGCATTCAGCACACTGTATTTCCCCACGATGCACATTTAACAGTCCGTCCTTCTTCTGGAGCTAGTGACCTGTGTGCTTCAACCCAGAAACATCTTTCTTTATGTTTATGAAACATTTAGAACGGTTGTAGGCTTGTAGCTACACACTTGTATTACCAGAAGTTGCTTCTTCGCAGCAGATATAACAGAACTGAGTTGCTAATCAAGTACTCCCTCCGTCCCAAAATTCTTGTCTTAGATTTGTCTAAATATGGATGTATCAAGTCACATTTTAGTATTAGATACATCCGTATCTAGACTAATCTAAGACAAGAATTTTGGGACGGAGGAGTATATGGACAGTTCCTTTCCCCTTTTAACCTGGATTCAAACAATAGTTTCACCAGAAAGTTTTTTGCTCTGTTTTTTCGTTGCCTAAGCAGCTAAGCTTGATAGTGTCTCGCTCTTAGTAATCGAGTTGATGTAATTTCCATGTGGCATTCCTCACAAGGTTAGTTACGATGATCAGCTCTGTGATAAGCAATTTTCTTATATACTCCCTTCGTTCCTAAATATAAGTCTTTTTAGAGATTTCAATATGGACTACATACGGAGCAAAATGAGTGAATCTACACTCTAAAATATGTCTATATACATCCGTATGTAGTTCATATTGAAATCTCTAAAAAGACTTATATTTAGGAACGGAGGGAGTAATAAATTGATGCACGCCTCAAGTTTCTATGGGCATGAACAGAACACGAGTTAGCAGAACATATAGGTCTTTGGCCAAGTGTCTTGATAACGGTCATCTGCTTTCGTGATTCATCAGTACTGCATTACTTATTCTGAGTCCTCTATTTATGTTTAGTTATGCAAAGGCCATCCGTAAATTGTGACTGTTATCATCTTTTTGCAGCTGATGATGTGGTCCTCTACAAACATGGAGAGAGGTCTGCTGATGCACTTAAGTCAACCGGGTTTGCAAATGTGGAATTCAAGTCCTACAGCAGGTTTGCTACCTTCTTTACTCCCCTTGAATGTTGTGATTTCTTTGTGCTGATTGATCTCCTCTCCTTGGAAGACTCGGGCACTATACCGTTCCAGAGGAGATGGACGAAGTCGTCAAGTGGCTTACGGCAAGCTTGGAACTCGGCAGTTCCACGTCAACTTGATCGAATGAAGAGATGCCTTGAGAAAGGCTCGGTGTAGCGGCGTCTAAATAATAAGTACCTGTGGTTGTGCCGAATTGAGTGATAAAATGGCTGGGTTGCCAACTTGGGCTTTGGGTATACGGTCATGTCTTAGCTTGGTGTTTCATATGCGGACATGCCTCGCTGAATCTTGGTACTATTGAGATTTCCATATATTTGGTATGTGTTTCCATCCAAAGTTGTGATCAGTTTGGTTTTGGTTACCAGTGATATTTTTGTTTCAATGTGTTCTGTCCTTTTTCCTACTGAATTGATTATTTCACTTGTGCACGAACCAAAACAGCACCGATATCTCACATGTGCTTAATGAGACATATATATGTACTTATATTGTAAAGGCAAGTTTCATTCACAAGATATCACAGTTTGCATTGTTGTTAGAGAAAAACAATCATTCATAAGATAGACAAGTTACATTGTTGATAGCAAACCCAGAAGGAGGGTTACATAGCAGAGAGTCGAAGTTGCAGCACAACAAGAAACACTACTAGTATGTCCTTCGAGCTTCAGCATCAGCCACCAAGAGGGCATAAGGAGTTGTTTGTGCCATAGAAAAAGGAGAGTCCTGGTTCAGTTTTCACATTTCAAGTTTCAACTTCTTGTCTAAATATTTTGTGGATGACATTTGCAGAACAAATTAATTACATTTACATGCTATTTTGGTTATCTTTTTGAGACTCAGCTGTTTGAGATGCTTCTCTTTTTCTTACAGGCTATTTAGATTTTTGTGTGGATGATACAACCTTATATATTTTTGGCACAGATTTTGAGTGTTACACTAGATCCAACAATATGTATCCATAAATTGTTTTCAGAATTTAACATCTTCTCTCGCGAAAAGAGGGGTGACAGGGCAGTTCCTCCAACCCGCCCGCTCCCGTCGGCGGGTTTGTGTGTCCCCTCCTTCGTCGGCCGTGCCGGTGACTGGAGGAGGAGGGGACCCCGGATCTGCATCGGTGATGTGGATAGGGCCGTACGGTTAGGTTTAGGTTTCTTGCGGTGGTGGCGACGGTGGTGGTGAGAAGAATAAGTTTCCCCTGGTTTCTTGTCCACCTCACCGGAGGCGGTTTCATCGTTAACGTTGAGGAGAGCAAGGCATTGTGTGGTCGCCGGTCTTCTGATCGGTGGATCTAGGCGTAGGAGTGGTTCGTGATCCTGTGCAAGTTTCTTTAACGGCGACGACAACGACGGCTCTACCGGTGGTGGTGACAGCGGTGCCGAGAAGAATAAGTTTCCCCTGGCTCCTTGTCCACCTCGCTGGAGGCGGTTTCATCGTCGGTGTTGAGGAGCGCAAGGCGTTGTGTGGTCGTCGGTCTTTAATTTGTATCGATGGATCTTAGGCGTAGGAGTGCTTTGTGATCCTGGTTTCTTCAACGATAACGGCTCTACCGATGCGTTGGTCCTTCAGGGCTGTAGATCGGAGTTTTCCCGTCCGCCAGGCGGGGCGGCTTCAGGTGCGAGGCGGCGGTGACGGCGGCTCGTTTTGCTGGATAAAGTTGTTTGGTGCTCTATGGACCGGAATGTAATTTCTGGTTTGTTTGGATCCTTTGTATTGTTGTGAGATAAGTCCATATTACAACCTTGCACTATCACCGAAGTTTAAAACGCAACTCTGAACTAACCGTCTAATTTACAACACAGAACTTTCAAAAAACGGACAAAAAACAACTTTGGGGGTTGTTTTTGACTGGTTTTGACCGCCTAGTCAGCGCCAACTCATTTTTGGGTCAAATTTTGGCCAAAAAAAAGCTCCTAGAAAAAATTCTCAAAAATCCACAACCATTGTATTCAATCTGGGAAAGTCTTAACAAGTGTTGCCAAGTATAAAAAAAAAGCTAGAGCAAAAATTCAAATTCAGACTTTTTGATTCAAATTTTGGCCAAAAGAAAGTTTTCAATCTGTGAAAGTTTCAAGAAGTTATGCCCACTGGATAAAATAATAGAAGCAAATTTTAGATTTAGGAGATGGTGACATGCGTACAACTTGGCGCCGACTAGTCTGTTGACTGGTCAAAACCAACCCTGGTTTTGGAAGCTGAGGGTTGTATATTAGACGGTTTCATAGTTCAGGATTGTGTTTTGTGTTTTAGACTTCAGTGGTAGTTCAAGGTTATAATATGAGCTTATCTCTATTGTTGTTGATCCTTTATAATGGATCTGGGGGCCTTTTCACAAAAATTAAAGTTGTTTTCAGAATTTAAAAAAAAATTATTGCACATCTGTTTTGATTATTTCAAACAACCCAAAATCCGCCCTCGAGAGGATTGTTACTACCTTGCTCTTCGATTTGGGCAGGTTATACGAGCAAGATGCATTACACAGGTAAGTTCTGAATTCAGACAATGCAACCCCACAAGCCTTGAATCGATGGTGCTTTCGCGGTGGAATCGGATGATTACACAAACAAAATTAACTTCATAGAATAGAAAAGCAGCATAAATAACTACGTAACAGCCTAACCATTTATTACTGCAACGCAAACGGGGCCCAAAATATATAGAATCCAAACGAAATCACCTGACTATTACAACGTACAAAAAACAGTATTGAAAAAGTGGCATTTATTTGTCATGAAACGAAAACTTGGATGCTCTTGGAACCGAGAGATTTCCATCATGGCTGGCAACACGATGATGAAAATCCTGCGTCATAACAACAGAACACCACAGGAAGAGCGTCGAGTAAAAGAGTACTCAGAGAGGAAGCATCCACCTCCATGCAAATGCTAACATACTGTAGCTTGTTTCACTGGGCACTGTCTTGCTCGCCCTTTTGTGCGGAATCACCAAGTAAATCCTTAAGTTCACCTTTCTGCAGAAAATTTATAGAGAACAAGTCAACCAACGAGTGAAAGATACCAGCTGGATACACATGCTGAATGAAATAGTGATGATCCACAGTCAAAAATAATAATAATAGTGATGATCCATTCACTTGCCTGGTGCATGCTTAATATGATGTCAGAGCCCCCAACGAACTCTCCGTTGATAAATATTTGTGGAAAGGTAGGCCAGTTACTGCACAAACAAACAGTAGCTTTAATAATGATACCATCAGGAGATACAGAATTTGTAAGTCCCGGCAGCTTAGCAACAGGTGTTAAATTATACATCTGTCATTTGCGCCATGATGCATATGAATGAAACTGAATAAAATTGAAACTCTGAAAGTTGAACATTAAGTAGAACTCTGCAATGTTGATCAAGGGCACACAACATGTTTTGGACGAAATCTGTTCCAAGCGAAGCCTCCAACTAACTTAAATCAAAATCATATTCTGTATGTTTATCATCTCTTGAAGCTAAATCTTAACCCATAGTAAAATATTTTCTTTACCACACCATCTCATACCCTATTCCCATGATGCAGAATCTCGAGTGCTACACATGGCTAGTTCCTTTTTTCCCTTTTTGAGGCAATTGTCTACCATCTAAAACTGAAAGTACATCATCAAGGAGGTTATGACGAGCCACTTACGAGTGAGCTTTGACACTCTCCTTGAGCTTCATATTACTCAGAATATCTCTGGCAGTGATAGAGACGCCTGCAATAGACAAGATATGATTTAGGGATTTCAGAGGCACAATTGACTGACAGCTGGTACTGAGATATAGCTTACCATATTGCTGGAGGACCTTAACTGCCAGTGCACTGAATCCACACCTGGGAGCTTCAGGATAACCCTTCATGAAGATAATGACTGGATTCTCTTTGATATCCTGGCAAAGATTTCATCAAGGAAATTAATTAACAGCTGAAGAATATGACACAAAATTGAGCTTTACAATTTTCATGTGATGCGTATTTTTGTTACATTTTAAGTGCTTGAATCTAAATGATCTGAAGCTCATGTGTGCATATAAATACCTGAGCAACAATGTCTTGCAAAGACATATCAGAACCTTTGCTTGTAGGCTGGAAATCTTGATGTGTATCAGTATCAGCAGTTACTCGTGTTGCACTTGTGCCCCCATTCGCGTTAGAATCACCACTGATTCCTGATGAGTAGGTCATGAACTGTTGGAAAGTTGGTCGTGACACAGTCTGCTTTTCCAGTTATCATGCAAAACAAGGTCATTGTGCGAACATGAGATCAAAATAACGATAGAAACAATCTGATTTGCTTGCCAAAAGCTGATAGTGCAACATTGGTTGGTTCTTTGATAAATTGGAAGCAAAATAAAGCTTGAAAATACTATAATGTAAGCACAGAGCAAAAAGGACAATAGATGACCAGAAGCTAAATAGAAAACCTCAACTGTGATAACATTGCAAGTCTAAGCTAAACTAACCATGTAGCCTTCTTCAAAGCTCATAGCCACTGTTCCATCTAAAATGAAACCAAAACAACCACCAGTCTATGGCATTATAAGGTTTAGAGCCAGGATGTGGCTCCAGCCTCACCAAACCACTCTCCATGCAGGCGTAAAGCATTAAACAGGTTGCATAAACATCCCATTTAAATGGAACACGTTTACAGGAAACCACTTGGTAGAGAACTATAGCATCCATAACATCCATTCAGACATAATAATGGCTGCCTTATAGCACAAATGGTCATGGCAAGTGCTGAAATGAGCTCAACTCTACACATGTGGATTTTTGGTTAAAATATATGGGGCCACCGGAGTCTCATCTCTAGACATGATGTGCTTTAAAAAAAAGTGAAAACCAGGGTCATCATGATAGCTCTTATCAAACAATCTCGTGATAGAATCACTTAGAGAGATGGCACAGATGAATATAACATAAATTCATATAACTCTAGACGAGTGAACCGATTAGCCTACCAGGCCCCAACCAACCACAGGAATTTGAGGATTTTAGGACTCGATCAGAGCTCGGACCAATTGAGCGAAAACAAATGGGGAAAAGCTCTGAACTATGAAGTTGATGAAGGTGCCGGCACTTACCGCCGTGCTGGGCGCGCGGCACGACCGCACGAGCCCCCTGACGAGGGAAGACGACACCAGCCTCGCCATGTTCCCCTGCACCGACGGGTAAAACAGCAGGCAACCGCGATTTAGCAACAGGGACGGATCTAGATGCGCCCAGAAATTGGGGAGATCGGTAGGGTTCAACTAATCGGTGGATGAACGAAAGCTCATACCTCAAAACCCAGTGGAGAGAGATTGCGCACGGGGTGGAGACAGCAGGGGCGCGGTGGCCGGCGACGCGCGTGAGAGGCGGAGGGAGTTGGGGGGCGGGGCCGGGGGATTGAGGGGGCGGCGGCGGCGGCGGGCACTGCCTTCTCGGACGGTTCGACTCCAATCTAGGAGTACTAGGATGTGCTGTTCGGTGAATATACCGCACGGACGTGCGGTGCAACTCCTTACGGCGCGACGTGCTCCGCACCGTTCGATCGCCACGCGCGCGCTCTTCATCAGGATGATGACTTCTT
>NC_057802.1:87959638-88023789 GCF_018294505.1 Triticum aestivum
GGGATCAGGATGATGACTTGGGGGCCGTTTGGTTTGCTGGCTGTCCATGGGTGGATGAGGGATAGCCATATTTTAGGATGATACCAGCCGTTTGAAAGAGAGGATACCGTGGATATGAGCAGCCATGTTTAGAGAATATTCGGTGTAAAACCTGGTTGACGAGAGCCGTCATATTCTTCTCACGGACGAGGGCAGCCACTCGCGTTCTCGTCGCTGAAACGGTTTCCCCAACTCCCACCTCCTGAACATAATCCTCACGCCCTGCTCGCTCTCGAATGAAAATAGCGACAGCGGCAGCGGGTGGGATTTTTAATTGGGTGGTGGCATAGTTGAGGAAAGGCGGCGGTCCCTCTCCCTTCTCTCCTTCCCGCTGGAACGACATGGTCGTAATTTGTGAGCTCCGACAGCTCACGTCGACACCAGGCGTAAGGGGGCTGGTGGTGGACAAGATGGCGAGGAAGGAAGTCGATGGAGAGCTGGGTGGTGTGGCGGTGAGGGATGGGCCTGGGATGCTTCTTCTCATATGAAAAAATAGGTAATGCTTCATCTGTATGTGGTTAGGCAGGCCAACGCCAACAAGAGCACTGAATATTCAGAACAAATGATCATCTTGTTTGTGAATAGAACAATAACAATGTTGTTTACGTTGGCAGAAGCGGGGCTAGTGTAAGTGCAACATGTGTGTGCGCGTGCGCTTTCACAAGTGCACATGTTGTTTACTTTTCTGAATAATTTTTATAATAACAACATGTTTTGGTTTTGTTTCCTTTGTTATCGGATAGTTGATATAAGGTTTTTCTAAAACAACATATTTATCTTTGAATGGAATTATACCCATTTATGAAACAACATATTGCATGATTGCATGTAACAGAGGTAATCTCACAACTCTAAGAAAAAGGTCAACACGACAACCTATCCACACATAATCCTCTCAACCAAACATACAAGTGGCTATCCCTAACCACATTTCATCTTTGCAACCAAACAACAAAATGTGGCTATCCCTAACCAGTTGGCTAGGGATATCTTCAGCCAATCCACCCTCGCCCTCCAACCAAACGCCACCTTGGTGATCCACGACGCGGCCAAGCTCGCACTGAAGCAAACGGAGTACGGTGTGACACCCAAAAAATTTATTTGGCTTTTTCAAACTTTTATTCGATTTGAGGGAGGTTATTTAAAATTTTCTTCTAAAGAACTCTCCCTCTCAAAGATTTTCTTTTATGACAAGTATTTTGTTTGGATTTACCCAAGACTTGATCTTTGGCCTTGGAGGTTTTTCCATCTTATGTTGACTCATCACAAATGTTTTTCATTTGGATAAGTTTTTGAAAATCTTTTTTTTAAATAGTCCTATGACATTTGGAGTGATCTTTTCCCTCTCAAAAATCTCCTCTTGCCATGACATGAGTGGAAATCCCCTCCCAAAAGCCATCTCCCATCTTTGTGTCAAGATATACTTCAAATCCAGCAAGTTGAACTCACCCATGATTTTGTTTCCTTTTATTTCTAATCAAAAACTTTTTCTGCCCTCTATTTTGACTCTTGGAGATTTACAAAGGAACTACCTTTTCTCCTTTGAGTTTTGCCTCCAAACCGTTTTCCCTGGCTAGTCCTTAGAGCCCTCAACCAAGATCCATGAAGATCCACTGGTCTCCAGTTCAAAAATTTCAAATTGTACTTGCTGCAAGTTTGGACCATATTTGTCAAATTTGATGAAATTCATTTGTTTTCTCCTCCTAAAAATCTGAGAAAATTCAGGCAGCCTCTGGATGCATCGAGAGGTCACCTCACCAAGTCCCAGCTCCAGAAAAAAATTTCCTCATGCCAAATCATTTCGTCGAACACCTGAAGGGCACTGTTACTGTCAAGTTCAGAAAATTCAGAGGTGCAGTTTCAGTGGCCGATGTCGTTTTCTTCAGAAACCTATCTCGATCTCGCCAGTAGCCGCGGTGGCGCCTTGCGCCCTGTGCTTCCTTCTTATCCCTGCGCCGCACGATCGCCTGGAAGCTTGCGGGCGTCGGCGACGAGCTGGTGGAGGTGCGCCACCCCGTGAGCGACGGCAGCAGCGCCCTTTGCGGCTGCCAGAGAGGCGCGGCGTTGGACGGCGCCGTCCAGCGCCGCCCAAGCCACCAGAGGCCACCACGTGGCCGTCCACTCACCCGTGCGCGCTGCAGGTCCGTCGTCGTGAACTGGTAGGCGCGGAGCGCGCTCCCTACCGCCGCCGTGCCCGTACGGCCGTTCCGTCGAGGACCGGCGTATTACACCAAGCCCGACCGAGGTTTAGCGGAGGAACGACACCAGTGATCCTCCACGATGATGCCTAGCCACCTAAACCCCCTGCCCAACCTCTGCCTCGCCGTAATTTCTCGCCGGCGTTATCCCGTTCACGGCCACCCCCTCGGATCGCCTATAAAAGGAGGTCCCGAGCTCGAACTCGAACCCGCACCACCTCTACACACCACTAGTACCACGCCAAGCCACTGGAAGAGCCCCGAGGGAGTCTTCTTCCCCAACTCCGGCCGCCTCGACCCGCTTCGGGATCCGGCTCGATTCACTCCCGTGCGTGCACCCCTACCTCTCAGCTCATGCCAGTAGTCTCCTAATGCATCCACTCTTCTGACCCGCGCATCAATTTGAAGCTTGCAGCACCCACCGGAGAGCTCCCCCATCGCCCGAACCACCGTCCGCCGGAGATAGTGTCGCCGTCGACGTGGTGCTCACCGACGGTCAAGTCCACCACCCACCGACGCGGAAGAACACCCTGAACCTGTAGGTACCCTCCGATCACTCTGCCTCGCCGTGGTTCAACGCCGGCGACCACCGCAGCCTTCGGGCGCCGGCGAGCTCTGTTGAGATTTGAACCTGACGGGTGGGACCCTCCCGTCAGCCTCTCTTCTTTTCCCCTTCGAACCGTTTTCTGAAAGCGCCTTCGGGCAAAATGTGTTTTCTCTCTGGGCTAACGTATTTCTTACCGAAGCGTTTTCTGGTTTTTCAAAACAAGTCCCTGGTTCTTTTCTGTTTCATCACAGATTAGTCCTTGGACTAAAACCCTTATATCTTTTTAACAGAAGATGCTTTTTGATTGATTCTTTTTCTGTCAGTCTTATATTTTTGTCTAGTTTTTTTATAGTATTTATTTGGAAAAAAATTGGAACAATTTTTATACACGCAACGGTTTTCACGTTAGTATACGGTTTCGTTATACCGTAGGTTCCGGAGGAGGTGACGGAGCCGTGAACTTCGCCGAGCTAGACTCCGACTTCTCCGAACCAGGCAAGCATGTTTGAACCTTTGATATGATGAGTGTTTTGCATGTTTGCTTGAATGGTTTGTGCATGGCATATGAGCATCGGTGAGTATTACGTTGCATGCAAGGCAACTAGCAGTGTGCTTCGAAGTTACCGTGATCTTTGATGAGAGATGACCTGATCATGTGGTGACATGAAAGGTAGTAAGATGGTATTGTTGTAGCATGCCAGTCTAACGTCATCCGATAAACTCCGACGTTAACGTGGACTAAGCCACGTTACCGTTCTTCCCCTTTCGTGCTGCCACATGTTTTCTGCAAAGAATACGGTTTAGTAAGTTGCTAACCTCTTTCCTTGTACACACCAAATAGAGGGGCCGGGATGAGGGTTCCATGGCCCTGGATTAAAGCCAGTCATCCGGTCAGGGGGCATGGGTGTTTCCGGTTGGGACCGAGAGGGGGGCACCCCTTAGAGCGCGCGGTATAAATTTGATCCCATGCTACGCGAGGTTGTAGCCTCCCCGTCTCAAGGTTTTTCTTGAACATTGCTTGGGGTGATTCCTGGCAACGGAATGTTGAATGGGTGTGTACTGGTTAGATGTGTTTCTCCTAAAACACCGTAAACGGAACTAGTCCCCTGTGACTACTGGAATCCGTTGGCTGTGGTTAAATAGTACAAACTCTGCAGAGTCAAATCCTTCCGAGTCATCGTGTCCATGGTCAAAGACCGTGGCCAGCATATCCCTATTCATGTCAGTCCCCGTGTCAGTTTTCGTGGGAATCTCGGTGAACAAGCTTGAGTGGTAAACTCTGTTGAACGTTATTCCTGTGGATGGACTAACCTTTTTGTTATTTCGTACCTGAGTATTCCCTTGAAATGATTTAAATTCATGAGCTACTGAAATATCAAGTTATGAAATATAAGCCCTTTATGTGATGTCGCTCAGACGTCCGACTGTGGCACTCCTGTCATTTACTTTTGATATAAGCCCTTTATGTGATGTCGCTCGGACGTCCGACTGTGGCACTCTTGTCATTTACCTTTGATAAGCCCTTTATGTGATGTCGCTCAGACGTCCGACTGTGGCACGCTCGTTATTTACTTTTGATATAAGCCCTTTACGTGATGTCGCTCAGACGTCCGACTGTGGCATGCACTGTCATTTATATTTCATTATAAGCCCTTTATGCGGTGTCGCCTTGATGCCCGACTGCGGCATTGTTATTATTTTTTGTATCCTTCCAAGGAGTCATTCAGACACTCGATTGGCCTTCAGTATTACGTTGGGATTTCGGGAGGACTACCGCCCGACTTCCTTTTTATTCCCCATGCATTGCTATCTCATTGTCTAAGTGCGCAGTATTAATTGGTTCATATGCATCATGTTTACATTTGTTATATCTTATGTCCAAACTGTTTTGCGAGTACTTTCATAGTACTCACCTGGCTTGTTGATTTGGCCAGATGTTGACGAAGGCGATCTCATGGATGAAGAGTTTGATAGTGAGTCCGACGCCTAGAGGAGTCCCAGTCAGTCCCGTGCGATCCTGGATTTTGGTCACTTGTATTATATACGCTTCCGCCACCCACAATAAGAATCTTCGAGCCTCACTCCGACGCTCGATGAGCTGTTAGATTCAGGAGTCATGTCACCCACTTCACTGTGACATATCCACCACCGCTTTTATTGTGAGTCAGTAGTTATGCCACCCTATCCGCCTTTATGTGTAATATCGGCGTGCTTGTAATAACTTGTTGAGCAGTCTCCGCTCAACCTTGTATTATATTTAGTACTCCTGGTTTTTCTTCTGTGATCAAGAAATTGTCTACCAGTGAGAAGGATTCTTCTCTACTAGTCCGTAAAAGGGATCGGTTTCTCAATAAATATTTTTATTGGAAAACCCGGTCGTGACATACGGGCTAGTTTGGTTCCCTCCCTGGGCTCCTCAGACCGATATACGATCCATTATTTGTTCAAATGCAAACTAATGGTAGCTCAGATGGTTAAAATTTTATGGTGGAACCAACTCAACAGGATCAAGTCCTAGACTTGACACTGATGGCTGCATTTTCTGAGTTTATTTGAAGACTTCCGATGATGTGCATTTAGTGAAAAGAGATGTTCCCATCGTCTACAAAGACGTCTGTGACGACTTCGTCATATAGACCGTACACCCCTAAAAAGGAAAATAAAGAAATTGCATAGAAATTCCTTCTTATTTCTTTCGAATAGACCGTTGTATGCCGCTACATCATTATTGGAAGATGTAAAAAGGGGTAATTGGATTAATCTACCCACAAAAAACGTATAAAATTTCAGAAAATAAGATAACCAGTCTAAAAGATACTCCCCCCGTCTCAAAATGTAAGATCATTTTGATAGCGTAAAAAATGATCTTACATTTTGCGATGGAGTACATTTTAGTAGTATATGCTTTATATTTACAGCAACACCAATAGCTTCCTTTGGTTCATAGGATTTCAAAAATGCAGAAATTAGTAGGAAGACATATGTAAAACAGAAGATTAGTTAACGTATGAATTTTACAAACTTAGATATTTGTTAACAGGAATAGAAAAACACAAAGATTCTAATGTACAAACTCAAATGAAATTCAAACCACTTGGAAAGGTATAATTAGCATGTTATTATGCCATTAAGGATCTTAGTCTCATTATTCATCCATAGGAATTTGAGAAGGAGATCCAAGTATATTGTAAAGTTCATACTTTTTTTCTCTGAAATTGAGACCAAAAGAAAATTTCTTCCATTTTTGCCTTTGCTACATTCCTTTGAACCAAAGTAGTGTCACCATAGAAAATTATATTCTTATGTGTTTCCTCCATTTTTCCTTTGAATCAAAGAAGGCCTAAGTTGTTGTTACAATGAGAGATGATGCCCCGCATGTTGCAGCTGGAATTGGATGTGGTTATTTTTATGAGATTTTGTGGTATGAACTTTTAGTATTCTGATTAGCAATAGCACAATTGGAATTAAAGTACATATAATATATTATATTTGATCATTATACAATTGAAGAACATTTCTTTAATATAATTAGCATGCATGATGCATGTTAGGTGGCTCTTCATGCATGGTGGCATGGTGAGTTGGCATAGTTGCATGAATAGAGTATTAAATTTAGTGGGGCATGTGTAGTGGCATGATGAGTTGGCATAATTGCATGTCAAAATTGTTGAGTTAGTGGGGGTGAAATATTTCGGCATATAGGAATTTTTTTGGGGGGGGGGGGTTCCGACTAGTTGTGCAAGTTAATTTACGAAAATATTTTATTCGAAGGTCGATTTGATGAAACAAACGTAAGTCAATTCTTCTGCTAGTCGATCGGATAAGAATATCAAAAGACTAGAATATGCAATTCCGCTCTTTGAGCTCACATGCACTCGAGTGATCGACAAATTAAAAAAATGTTCCAAGAAATCCTAATCTACCTCGACAAAAAGAAATCTAGAAGTTAAGATAACAAATCCAAAAGGTAGACTCTAGTGTATGGTTCATACATACTATAATATCAATAAGTTGTTAGTTTTTTTTATTTTTGAACTACTAGGGATTGAGTGGTTCATGTAGTTGGTTTAGAAAGATGTGGATTGTTTGTTTGCTACTAGATTTGCACTTGGGTCATGGGCTTGTTTTTGTTCATATTTGCGCTAACTACATTTGTGGCATAACTTGATTATGTTGGATTTCCGCAACCCATTGGTAGCTTCTTTTATTGGACCTCATCAAGAGGGCAGGTTGCTCTTATGATTTCATTATAGAAAGACAGTTGGCCTAATTTATACAAAAAACAGGTCAAAAATCACGCAATGACATGGTTAACTATGGGACAACCATGCAAAAAATACGTCGATGAACATGAGCAACCCCTAACCAAAACTTGACTCCACCACTAAACACAAACCAAACACCATGGTTCAAAGAGAACCAAGGAAGGAGTGAAGAAGATCTTTGACAACACCTACATGGATTAAATAGAGCCTTCCAATAATTTTTTCATTACATGTATTTTTCAAAAACTTTATGCATTTCTTATGCTTGCAATAAATTTCGGTTGATTTTATTTAATCAAAGATGTGTCTTGCATGTGCACAAGTACTAGTAAAAATAACCAAGTACTAATAAAAAAATAGCTAAGCCACCACCTTTCGATATTCATAGTAACAATGAAAAAATTATAAGCCCTAGTCATCATTTCAATCCTTTTGACATGCCTACTTTATGTCTAATCTCACACCACACAAACTAGCCCCTGGTCGATAGTTCCGAGCACATAACAATTGTTTCATACACTTCCCTTGGCTACCAACTTAGTTTAGGTATTTTTCTTATTTTGGTTCACATACAGATATCTAACCTCTTTGTATATTTTTCACAAGCTTTTTACTATATTTATTCAATTGATTTCATGTCCAAATTTTCACAATAAAAGAAAAATCTTCTAGAAACTATTATTTCTTTTGTGTCATGTACAGTTGAGCAAGATAAGTGCATATTACACCATCTACTATAACCTAGGTTTAACTTAAACATTGAGTTCTAAAACCGGTTATGAACTGCTCTCAAATTTGTTGTTAAATATTATAAATCCAGGATAGTTATCATACAATTCTGTTGTCTATAATTTAAATACATGTTTTACAATCATGTGAGTAGAGTTGTATTTTTGCGTGGAGAGTTGTGTTAGTATCAAGTTTTTCTTAGAAGTTTAAAACATCCCTTCCTAGAAAGAAAATAGAAAAATCAGAACCACAATATTGTCCACAAATTAGACCAGGTGAAATAGAAAGGATATAGCGTGTCTTTATGTGTGCGTGCATATGTGCACACTTTTATAATAACTAGAGATATATCCTAATGACTATGAGTTTAGTGACTATCCTCGTAGAGATATGTAAGGGACGATTATATGGCTTAGGTGCTTTCAAATAGAGAGTTCTTGAGCGTATGAGGTGTCGAGAAGTGGTCTATCCACGAATTCTTTCCTCGTGTCATTTTTCTAGAAACACTGATTACAACATGTATGCAAGCACACACATTCACAACACCACACATATATATGCACTCCTCTGATTTTATAGAACACACGATATGTCAGGCTTGTAGATCGATGAAGTCATGGCAAGTGTCTCGTTGTCGATGGGTGCTTCTCTTATTACTAAAGAAATAGTCCAGCTTGGCAAGACATGCATAATATTAACTCTAAATTTTTTAGGCTGATTTAGCATTATATTGCACTATGATAATCTTGTTTCTTCAATTAGCATCACATATTTCCATTTTGCTAAATAATTTTTTATGCTCTCACATAAATTTTCACAACAAATTAGGGCATGTATAGTGGTAGGGGAAGCATTATTCTCTTATGTGTTTTATCTTGGTATCTCACTTCCAACTATGTCTCCCATATTTCACATAAACACCCTAAATCCTGCGTGATTATTAAAGTGTGTGATGACTAAAATATTCTATACTTAAATAAGTGACTCCCACTGCCCTGTTTTTTCTAACATTCCCTTAAGCCATGTCATTCTTTTTCATTTTCCTGTCTGATGTGTATTTCTCTAGTTCCCTTGAGTTAAGTGCTCCACGAGGCTCTAACAGTATAAGTGCAAGATCGAATGAAAAAATATGATACTCCCTCTGTCCCAAAATTGCATGAGAGACCATGCTCGTGTTAAATGGCTATTTGAGTTGGGCACATGGCCTTGTTTACGCTATTAGGCTCCAAACAAGACATGTGTTCATCAAACTATAGCCCAACTCAAATACACCAGAGGCAACCCCTAAACTAAAACCAACTTTAAGAAAGTGTAAATATTTGTCCTCTCCACTACCCGTTATTTGTCTCCCCCCCCACCCCCATAGGAAACCAAAGGCGATATTTGATAGTCATTCTTGCCTTCCAAAACACATTGCTTTATGAATTACGAGGCTCTTCATTTTGGTCATTTCCCCACTGAAGTTAGGTGTCTAACCTGTATGATGTCTTGTGCTTAGGCATCGCTAGGTTCCGCTTCCGACCGCAAGGATGCCAAACTTAGTTGCACCACATAGCCTCTACACAGATTTACACAATGATATACATCTTCATAGTTGGTGAGCAGTTGAGAGCTTAACAAAGCTCCTCAAAGACCTTTAGTTTACAAATACAATTGGGTGGGCTCCTTGTTGGATTCCAAGTATGTTATTGTTGTTTAATTAATTTGTACTTGTGAAAATATGAAACCAGACGTGTTTTGTGATGTATCCAAGGTCAACCAAAGATAATTTAACATGCGTTTTGAGTTCTGATCTTAGTATTCAGATCCGGGGCATGGCAATTTTATTTTCATTTTTCTCTTTGTAGAGTACTAATTTATTTCATGCAGGTTAAGAATTTTCATATGTGTATGGTTTCATTTCTAAAAACAATCTAACGACGGCGTGTAGGGCATCTTCTACTTATTAAGAAAAAGTGTGGCTAGGGGATAACATATAGTGTATTTGAAAAAACATGCTACCTTAGATATGAAGAATCCACCTCCTAAATACATGAAAACAAACCCATCTCCATTATTTATATTCTTTCAAATCAGTAAATATTCTACGTGACTATGACAATAAAAAAAGTTAGTGTCACCCTTTCATTAGTTCAACATATCGAAATATTTTTTTATTACATATAAAACATATGTAGCTAGTTAAATTGATGATCTAGAACTTGCCGAGACGGCGGGAGTAGAAGTTCAGCATGTCATGAACATTTGTGTAGGGTATAGTTACGAAGCACTTGAACTTTTGTGCATAGTATAGTTAGGAAGCACTTATTAGGTCCCCACAAAAAAAGGAAGCACTTATTAGGAAGAAATTTTATTTTAATATATCAAGAAGCAATCTTCAAGTGCTACAGAAGGAGCAGTGATGCGTACAATCTAAGATGCACACATGATTAGGACATGGATTTTCTGTTCCTGAGCTTAAATACACCTGCATGAACAGTAAAACCCAAAAAGTAGCAAAGAAAATTAAAAAATGCTATTCTTTTGTCGATGAACATCAACATATGTTCCAGCATCCCGTACTGCTTGGTATGAGCGGTTCGCTATCTCAAAAAACAATCAACAACTGATGTTCTAACATCCTATAAAATTTCACCTAAAAAGACATCCTTGGAGGCCTATACAAAAACAAAATTTGAGACTAAAAATTGCGCACTTGGAGCACTCTTTTTGTTTGGCACAGATCAGTATGGTTGTCTTTTCGTGGCGAAATTTTATAGGATATTAGAACACTTGTTGATGTTCATCCACAAATCTTTTATTTTTTTCTACACTTTTTTGGAATTTACTATTCATGTAGTGCATTTGTGTTTGGGATTCGAGTAGCACTTTCGACATAATAGATACATGTATTTCTAAATGTGGGGAGAACTATTGTACTTTATTTGAACTATTGTGTTTGCAGGAATTTCATTGTAATGACATATTATTTGTTGTAATGACGTGTAACTATTGTTCTTTATGTTGGAATACTTGCGAATTGCTTTTTTCTCTCCAAATAATTGCTGCAATTTAATTCTTTATGTTGAAATACTTGTTGAATTGATTCTTTCTCTCGAAATACTTGTTGAAATTTAATTATTTATGTTGAAATACTTGTTGAATTTCTTCTTTCTCTCCAAATACTTGCTGCATTTAATTCTTTATGTTGAATTACTTGCTGATTTGGTTCTTTATAGCGTCTAAATACTTACTGGAATTGTAGGATATGGCTGCTAGTCAAATTTCATGGACACCTACCATGTCATCATACATGCTAGCCCACCTATGTGGTTTGGTGACTGGTGGCCATAGACCGGGTACCTCCTTTAAGACTGTCCACTAGAACGTTTGTGCGCTGCTATGAATGAACATTTTCAGCTCACCGAGTTGATTGGAACCCACATCACAAATCATACAAGGACATGGAAGAGGAAGTATAAACAGATAGTGCACCACAAATCATTGAGTGGTGCACTTTGGGATGAAGATAAATTTCCGATTGTTCTTGATCATGAGCATTACACAAACCACATTAAGGTATCTATTTTACCGCCCTTTAGTACTTATTGAATTTGGTTCCTGACGTGCAAATACTTGCTGAAATGGTTTCTTTCATGCATTATCACTTGCTAAAATTCATTCTTTCATGCATTATAACTCACTGAAATTTATTCTTTCATGCATTATAACTTGTTGAAATTTATTTGTACTCCCATTCCTTGCTGAAATGATTACTTTTGTTTATAAAGGACCACAAAGAAGATGAACCCTGCCTTAACATGCCTATTAAACATTATGAGGAGATGATGATTATCATTGGAGCCAGCATGGCTACTGACGGTGTCCTGGACTAGGGGGTACTCACCACGTCGTTTCCCGATCAGTTGCATTGGGCCGAGGACTCCCATGGCCGTTTACTCATGGGCTAGTTCGGACAACCGATGACATACATGAGGAAGATTCCACAAGACTTGGTGATCAAGACAAGGACTCCTCTCCACCGACGTATTCGACTAGGACTCCTGTTATCCTAGGCCTCTGGTACATTATATAAGCCGAGGTCAGGCTAGTCGATAGGTGACTATGACATTATTCATCATACCCTTAGGTTTTAGACCACAACATATGATCTCGAGGTAGATCAACTCTTGTAATCTTTATATTCATCAAGATCAATCAAGCAGGAAGTAGGGTATTACCTCCATTAAGAGGGCCCGAACCTGGGTAAACACCGTGTCCCTTGTCTCCTGTTACCCATCGATCCTAGATCCATAACTTGGGACCCCCTACCCAAGATCTACCGGTTTTGACACCGACAAGGGTGCTTTCACTGAGAGTTCCGCTGTGAGATCAACGAAGGATCAATGGCTCGTCTGTAGATTAACTGCGACGTCGGCATCTTCGTCACCGGCTCGGCTGGTCACCTTGGTTCGACCGAGGACCGCACTCCGCGTCAGATCGTCATGTTCGGACGATGAACTTCTTCAACATCAACTCCGATCTCTCTCTAGATCATGGAGGAATCATTCATGGAGCCCGCGGGCTCAACGTCAACATTACCCTTGAGCGACCGTGCTGTTTTTCTCGAGAGTGAACTTGTATCCGCTGCCACCGCCTCCTCGAGTGTCGTTTTAATGATTTCTTCGGTGGAATTGTGCGGAATTAAGTCTACAACAACCATGCAAAATTTCGTCGAGTTCCAATGGAGGAATCTCCGGCAATCTACGATATACCGAAGCCCTGTCAAATCTGGACGGGAATCTAGACGATTTTAGGGCGTGGTCTCCAGAGCCCATCTCGGAGGTCCTTTGGAAGATCCAACCGTTCATCTGCTGCGGAATTTCCATATCTACCACCCCTCAAAATTTCAGCTTGATTCGAAGGTTCAAACTCCTGGAACCTTTCGATGAGTGGACCAATTTTCTGATCTGTTTTCAGCGCGAATACGGATCCGACCCGAATTCATGTTTCTTTATGAACGTGATATTGGACAACCTTTTTAAAGGAATTTTTTTCTAGGGTATTGTGCGTTGTTCTTAACACGTGCCCATAAAATTTTAAGCCTTCTCTGAGGTACTCTTCACCATCACGCTGGTGTCAAACCAGACATTGCTCCACGGCTGCCGACCTGCGCTAGACACGTCATTGCTTTGTTGAGCCGAGCTCAACTTCTTCGGATCATCATCTCGGCAAGCCGAACAAGAGTTCTGCATCGTGAAGGATAAACCATCACCAACATCGCCACCCCACGGATTACACCGAGCGGGCACACCAGCATCGCTGCACGGTCACTTCATCAAGCCGGCATTGACCACGTCACGAGTTACGACCTACATCGGCATGGCCGCACTGTTGCTTCTTCAAGCCGATGTCCATCACGCCGACCTACTTCGACTCATCGGCTAACATCGAGGCTTCGACACCTCTGCTGGACCGGGGGCTTCGCCATCTCTTCATCAACCTACTCTGGAGACTTCGGTGTCACCAGCCGACCGGCTTCGTCACGTTAGCTGGACCAGGGGCTTTGCCTCGGCGAGCCAACCTTTGCCAGCATCTCCATGCCGTCGCTTCATCGCCCATCAGGCAATGGGTGTGCGAATTGAGTCCCAATTTTGGGAGTCACCTTTCTTCAGATTGCTACAACAAATAAACCAGGTGCTATTAATCCTAGTAATTTTTGCTTGTTTGGGTTTATTTTTTTCGAGGAATTACTACTCTGGTTTGTTCCATCATCTGTACACAGGTCTATCAAATGGTTGGCGCATTAACGACGGTCGCAGGCTAGGCAGGACTCCGGATGTCACGGCGTGACATTTCCGTGAAGGGACAGACACAGGAACGAAGTGAATCACATGCCGGCCAGTCAAGTGTTCCAGAGTAGTAGTGCTGGGCTAGCAGGACTCTGGTGAACCGGGCTGTAGCGGACTACTATGGCTCATGGAAGCACAAGACTACATTTCCCCATAAGAGAGGCTACCAAGGATAAACAACTAGGTTGTCGGATCCCACACATACCAAGCATTTCAATCATACACACAATATGCTCGATATGTGTAAATACAACATGGCATCACAACAAGACTCTACGACTCAAAGTATTTATTCATTAGGCTCTGAGGAGCGAGATATTACAAACATGGGTCTCATGACCCCAACATACAGAGCATACAAGCAACAAGCACATGCGGAAGCTTAACTTGTCTGAGTACAGACAACTACAAATGAAGAAGGCTGAGAAGCCTGACTATCTACAAGACCCTACCGAGGGCACAAGATCGTAGCTAAGGTAACAAGCTAAACGTTGAAGTCCACGCGGAACTACTATCGAGACTGACGTCTCTCTCTGCAAAAACATAAAATAGGCAAACGTGAGTACAAATGTACCCAGCAAGACTTACATCAGAACTAGCTACATATGCATCGGTATCAATAAAGGGGGTGGTGGAGCTTAACTGCAGCAAGCCAGCTTTGACTTGGTGGCTATCCTAAACTACGATTGCAAGTAACTCTTTTGAGGTGGCGCACACGAGTCCACATATTCACCATATCAATACACCACTATGGATCCGCTCCCTTCTCCCTACGTGAAGGCCATCCATAGCACTCACGCTTATCTTGCGAGTTTTAGAGTATCCACTTTCACTTGTCTATGAACTGTACAGGCAACCTAGAAGTCCTTTTCCACGGACACGGCTATTCGAATAGATGATGTTAACCCTGCAGGGGTGTACTTCTTCACACACGCTCTCGCCACTTACCACCATGTACACGTCGTGTATCTCGGCAACCTTCAAGCGGAAGCCTGGCGAGGGAGTCGGCCACGACCTGACTAACCACACAAGTCTCTAGTCCAGGTTTATTGCCTATTCGGGTTCCATCCGCAAGGAGATCCGGCCGGGGTGTCGCTCACGGCCCCAAACGATGTGTGCAGGGTTCCCATTCCCACCTCGACGGATGGATCTACGCTTGGTACACCGTGCCACGGTGCCTAGTCTGTCCCAAGCCCACCTGTACCGGGTGCCACTTGGTAGACTACTAACACAACCTACAAACACCAGAAACTAGTTGCAACTCCTGGACAGAGATCGAGGCGGTTAATAAGCCGAGAGGGGTCGAGTTACCGGAACCCAATGTGTGGTAGTAACTATTCATGGATCACAAACACAGAACTCAGTTCCTAAGGACAGTTTCAATGAGACAACCCACCATGTACTCCTACCTGGCCTCTCACCGCTACCTTTACCAAATCGTGTTCACACACTTAGCTCTCAACAGTAGGACATGTTCACAACTTTCTAATTCATCCCCGATGAATCAGACCTGACACAACTCTAAGCAATAGCAGGCATGACAAACAAGCATGAATGAGTAGGCACATCAGGGCTCAAACAACTCCTACTCATGCTAGTGGGTTTCATCTATTTACTGTGGCAATGACAGGTCATGCAGAGGAAAGGGGTTCAACTACCGCAGCATGTAACAGTTGAATCGCTGTTGTCCTAATGCAGTAAAAGAGAGAAGGAGCGAGAGAGTGGGATTATATCAAAATGAACAAGGGGGTTTTGCTTGCCTGGCACTTCTGAAGATAGTATAGCTCTTCATCGGTGTCATCGAACTCATCGTCGGAACACGTCTATCGAGAGGGAACAACCACCGGTAAACACAGAAAGAACACAATCAATGCAATGCACAATATGATGCATGATCATGACGCGTCAATATGCTGTGTTTTCAGCTAATGCAACTGGCAACAGGTTAAATGGAGTTGGTTTGAACCCTAGGTTCAAATTCAAACTCCATATGTGATTTCTTAAATGCCATTTAATTGAATTGTCCTAAACAGCAGCCATAAGTTGTTCTAACATGCATGAAAATGATACAGATGGATAGATTGGATTTTTCTGATCATTTTTCACATATAATTTATTTCATTCTGAGTTATGGTTGAATTTCTATGAATTTTAGAAGTTTTGGGCATTTTTCTGGAATTTCCTGAATTAATAAAAACACCAAAAAAGCTTTATTGCGTCAGCATGACAGCAGCATGACGTTAGCAGGTCAACCGCGGCTGTTCCAGGTCAAACCTGACGTGTGGGATCCACACGTCAGTGACACAAGGGCTAAACCCGGTCAAACCCAATGCTGACTGGGTTTGACCCTGCAGTAGGGCCCGCTGTCAGTGGCTGTTAGGGTGATTAGCTGGTTGGGTTAGCGCCTAATGACGTCCACGTCATCAGTCGTCGGAGTTTCGCCGGCGACGACCATTTCGCGTGGCGGAGATCGTCGGGACTCCGCTATAGCCCACGGTTTGAGGCGGGGTTTGCCCCTACGTGCTCCTGGGAGCGAGCTGCGTCGACCAGTGGTGGTGGCCGGAGCTGCGGTGGCTAGGATCAACGGCGGCGGCCGGAGCTACGGTTCGAGCGGGGTGAGGCCACAGAGGACGGGAGGGCTAGCTAAGGGGCTCACCGAGATCCTGAAGATACTAGGAGCACGGTGCCGCGCTTGGTTTCGGGCCTCAGCGGCTGCGGTGACGGCGGTGACATCGCCGGCGGCGTGGAGTTCTTGGCCAAGACGGGGCTATGGCCTAGAGGTCGAAAGCGACCAGGGGAGAAGGGCAAAACGACTCGGGGGCTCACTGCGATGACGTAGGGATAGCCAGCATGCTCGGGGAAGCGTCGGAGGCGGCGAATCGACCGACGAAGTTCGGCGAGCAGATGCGGTGGTGACGAGCTCGAAGACGACGGTATGGTGATCCTCGGCTTGCATGGCTTGGCGAGGAGGAAGAGGGGGACCAGGCGGAGCCTCTGAGCGTGTTGGCAAGGCAAGGTAGTGGCTGTGGCCACGACAACAGCGAGCGGCGGCGACGACGGCGCTCGGCGCAGGTGAGAGAGAGGAAGCAGAGGAGAGGAGGGCCACGAGGAAGAGTGAGAGGGGTCAGGGGTTGCGTGGCGTCACCGGAGAAGGCCAGGGCGTCGAGGGGGAGTGGCAAGCAGGAGGTGGCCGGGGCGCGTGTGCGCGCACGGCGGCCACACGCCCTCCTGCCTACTAGCAGGAGGTGGAAGATGACACGGAGGAGCCCGTGGTGGGCTGGGCTGGCTTTGCCCAGCTGGCTGCTACAATACCCGGCCAGGTGGGCTTTGCTAGGTAAGTTCCTTTCTTTTTATTATTTCCTGTTTTCTATTATTTCTGTAACTTCAGGGCTTTATTAAAAATGCCAGGGCATTTCCAAAAATCATGAAACTAATCATGGCTACTGTTTAGAATATATCCAACAGTAAACATTTTAGTTTATGATTATTTGAGCATTTAAAATTATAGCATTTAAATGCCCAAATGCAAATACTATATGATTTAAATCAGTGACCCTCTGTTGTCCTAGAAAAGTGTGCACCATTTTTGTCAGAGGTTCTAGACCAAGGCAAAGATGATGAACATTTTATAAGGGCATTTCAGGTTCATTGAAAATGATTTTAGTAAACCCTAGTTGGTTTCAGGGGGGTGCTGGGGGTTCTGTCATCCCCATTTCAACTTTCTGTGAAAAGTAAACATGATGCAACACCAGATGCTAGCACTAGGCATTACCAGAACTAGGGATATGACAGTTCTTTGTGGGGTTAGGTTGCGGTGTGCAAGTTCAAGTGATGCATCACGAAGAGATCAAGTGCTTGAAGCTTTCCATCCATTGTGGTGAAAATGGACTAGTGAAGATGTGCCGAAGAGTGGGTCACCCATAGTGGACTATGGGGGAGCAATCATCTAGTCTTCATCGAGCCAACGCAATCAAGAAAGGTGGTCCAACTTGAGGGAGTCAAGATCGTCATCATATAGCTCAAGTGGACTTCGTGCAAGGCAAAGATTTTCCCTTGATAGGTCTTCTATTTTACCGGTCTCATGGTGGTAGTTGGGAGACCCGGTTATAGGATCGATTGCCGTACTATCAAGGGGGGCTCTCGATGAGTAGCTTGATCGTATTATTCATAGAGAGCTCAAACCATTGCATCCTTGCATCATATTTCTTGGTTCTTGTTTAGTTGTCTTTGTGAGATTTGGAGCTTATGGTCATCTTCTTGACAAGCTCGAGTTCATCGAAAACGGAGTTCACATGCTTCTTCTATTGTGTTTTCGGTGTTGTAGGTTTTACTGGTCTTATTTGAAGAAGGGTTCTCACCATTTTCTTATGGGACTTTTCTAACTTGCTTCTTATTGTTATTTCTATCAAGATTGTGTTAACCCTTGTCGCTAGCTTTCCAACAAACTTGGTTTCGTTGAATTCGGAGTCCATTTGCAGAAGTTGTGTCAGTTTTGGTGTCCTTATAAAAGCTGCAGCGGTACTACCGCTCGTGGGAGCGGTACTACCGCTTGGAGGGGATGTAATTTTCTACTACCGCTCTTGGGAGTGGTACTAACGAGACTACTTCCGCTCCGGACCAAAAACTTGTCACAAGTCCAGCGGTGGTAGGCACGGGTGTATTTTTTTAGTACCGCGCGCAAGCAGTAGTACCACTACCCTTTGAGGTAGTACCGCTACCCCTAGCGGTAGTACCGTGAGGTCGAGCGGTAGTACCGCTCTGTGCGGGCTGTGAGCATAACGGCTGGATTTTTTCCCACCTATAAAAGGGGATTTTCTTCCCCAATGAACCATATCCTTTAAGCTCATGTTTTTCCCCCATTGTTGACCTTCTTCGAGCTTGCTATCTCTCAATCCCTCCATGGATTCTTGCTAGTTTTTGGGGGAAAAGAGAGAGGAGATCTAGATCCACATTTCCACCAATCACTTTCTCCTCTATGTGAGGGGCCTTGGATCTAGATCTTGGAGTTCTTGGTGTTCTCCATCTTGTTCTTCCTCTCATTTTCCTCCCTAGCATTAGTTGCTTTGGTGGGATTTGGGAGAGAAGGACTTGGGCACTCCGTGTGCCCTTGCCATTGCATTTGGTGCATCGGTTTGAGTTCTCCACGGTGATACGTGGAAGTTACAAGTTGAGAAGCTTATTACTCTTGGGTGCTTGGTGCCCTTGTGCTTGTTCCTCTTGGGTGCTTGGGCGCCCTAGATGGTTGGTGGTGTTCGGAGCTCAATCATTGTGGTGTAAAGCTCCGGGCAAGCGTTGGGGTCTCCAATTAGGTTGTGGAGACCGCCCCGAGCAATTTGACGGGTACCGGTGACCGCCCCCAAGGATTGCCAAAGTGTATGGGTTCGGTGACCGCCCCCAAGGGTTGCCATTTGTTCGGGTTCGGTGACCGCCCTCAAGGGTCCCTTAGTGGAATCACGGCATCTTGCATTGTGCGAGGGCGTGAGGAGATTGCGGTGGCCCTAGTGGCTTCTTGGGGAGCATTGTGCCTCCACACCGCTCCAAACGGAGATTAGCATCCGCAAGGGTTTTAACTTCGGGATACATCGTCGTCTCCGCGTGCCTCAGTTATCTCTTACCCGAGCCCTTTACTTATGCACTTTACTTTGTGATAGCCATATTTTTTCTTGTCATATATCTTGCTATCACATTGTTGTTTATCTTGCTTAGTATAAGTTGTTGGTGCACATAGGTGAGCCTAGTTGTTGTAGGTTTTGTGCTTGACAAATTAACCGCTAGGTTTCTTTCGCATTTGTTCAAGAATAAACTGTAATTATTTTAAATCGCCTATTCACCCCCCCTCTAGGCGACATCCATGATCTTTCACTATTTACACGGGAAAGATCCCAACAAGCAAAAGAAGAACAAGGAAATCCTTTTGGATTTTATTTTAAGTGCTACTACTAAGCATGCATAGAAAGTAAATTACTACAATTAATTTTTTGCTTTTTCTGAATTTTTTAAACACACAAGAAGAAAGCAAGAAAAGAAATTTAAGCATGGATGATACAATGAAAAAGTGTGAACACCGACAAGTAGAATGATATGAGTGAACATGAATATAATGTCGGTGAGAACACATACTCCCCCAAGCTTAGGCTTTTGGCCTAGCTTGGTAGTCAATCAGTAGCCTGGAGGGTAGTAGTCGGCATGGTAGCTCACAGAGGCTCTCGGTGCGGAGGCCTCAGCCTGTTGTGCTACCTTCACTGCTGCGTTGTGAGCTCGAGCCTCGCTCTCAAGAACAAAATGTCTTCCTCTGCTGTGATAATCAAAGAGAGCAGGCGCAGGCAAATATGTGTCCACAACATGTGATTGGTTAAACAACAGATTATAAGTGAAGTTATCAGCCCCTCCCTTGAGAATCTTATGCTCTTTTAAGGTGTCAAAATCTAAATACTGCGTGGGTAAGATGGGATCAAAGGGCAAAGGTGAAACACCCAACCCTTGTGCTAGACGTGTGGCATAAATTCCACCATAGAACCGACCAGTTTTGGCGTTATGCTGAAGTCTACGTGCAACAATCGCTCCAAGGTTATAATTCCTTTCACAAGTGAGAGCGGCGTGAATGAGGCTCAAGTCTGGCGCACAAAGTATGCTACAGTCTTGCTTGCCTACTATGCATTTCCCGTTAAATAGTGCAAAGTACTGAATTGCGGGAAAGTGAATGCTCTTTATTCTTCCTTGTCTCACTTCTCTATTTTCACCGTAACAAAGGCTAGTCAAGAAAGACTCGAACTCAGCCTTTGGTGGCTCATCAAGCGAACCCCAAAATGGAAATTTGCAATGGTAAGCAAAGTTCTCTGGTGGAATAGTAAATGGATTATCATAAAGCATAAACGACACCCTAGACTCACGTGGAAAATATTTAGATCCTTTAACGAAAGATTCAGTGAGAAGTTGGCGTTGTTCACACTTATCTGAGAGGTAGGGACCAAGACCGGCATTGTGATCATATTGCTCAAATTCCTCCTTGATGCCCACACACACCATATATTCATCGCAAGGCCATAAGCATGTTTTGGTGGCGGCATCTCGCGTGGAACTTTCACTTGGTTCAACATAAGACTGGCGAGCAGAACTGTCACTAGAAAATGCCCTCGAGGATCCTCTCCTCAAAGAACTACTTCCAAATAGGTTCATCATGTCCGCGTACAATTTTCAAGCAACAATCCCCCGAAACAGTTTCGGAAATGGAGCTTCGAGCAAAGAGATCGAAATCCGCGGGTTTGAGCTCAAGAACACGGGAGAGAGAGCAATGGGGATTTTTTTCTGGAGGTAAGTGATGACGTGGGATAAAGAGATAAGTGAGGGGGACCACATGGGGACCACAACCCACCAGGGCACGCCTGGGGGTCCTGGCGCGCCCAGGTGGGTTGTGCCCACCTGGTGCACCTCCCTATGATATTATTTGCACCAGAAATTCAGAAATATTCATAAAAAAAACCGTATAAAATTTTCAGGGCATTCTGAGAACTTTTATTTTTGGGTCATTTTTTTATTGCACGGGAAATTCAAAAAACAGACTAAACATGGAATTTTATTTTATTTAACTAATAAAAACAGAAAACAAAAAGTAAAGACGGAAGGTAGTGCTTACTAAATTCATCAACTTCATACCGCTCAAAAATGATTCATTAATAAGGTTGATAAGGTCTTATTAACAACCACTTTCGATTAGGATGAAACAGAAGAACTTTCATAAATCACTAAGTTACCTCAATGGGGATATGCATCTCCCCAACAATAAGCATTTCATATTTCTTTTTGACAGTAGGTAGAGGTATTTGAAAACTTCCAATAGTGATTGTCGGAGATTTTTCAATAACATTAATACCATTCACTTGGAATTGTTTCTTCGGAAAGTGCACCGTATGCTCATTACCATTAATATGAAAAGTGACCTTGCTTTTATTGCAATCAATAACAACCCCTGCAGTATTCAAGAAGGGTCTACCAAGGATAATCGATATGTTGTCGTCCTCAGGCATCTCAAGTATAACAAAGTCAGTCAAAATAGTAACATTAGCAACAACGGGCACATCCTCACAAATACCAATAGGTATGGCAGTTGACTTGTCAGCCATTTGCAAAGATATTTCAGTAGGTGTGAGTTTATTCATGTCAAGTATTTTATATAAAGAGAAAGGCATAACACTAACACCAGCTCCTAAATCACACAAAGCAGTTTTCACATAATTCTTTTTGATGGAGCAAGGTATAGTTGGTATACCCGGATCTCCAAGTTTTTTAGGTACTCCATCTTTGAAAGTGTCATAGTGGAGATTTCAGCTTCCGGTATTTTTCTCTTATTAGTGATGATGTCTTTCATATACTTTGCATAAGGAGGCATTTTCAAGATATCAATCAAGCGAGTACGCAAGAAGACTGGCCTCAACATTTCAGCAAAGCGTTCAAATTCTTCATCATCATTCTTTTTAGTTGACTTGGGTGGAAAAGGCATAGGTTTTTGAACCCACGGTTCTCTTTCTTTACCGTGTTTTCTAGCAATGAAGTCTCTTTTATCATACCTTTTATTTTTAGGTTGTGGGTTATCAAGATCAACAGGTGGGTCTATCTCAACATCATTATCTGGTGCTTTTTCATTGTTTGGTTGAGCATCTTCATGAACATAAGCATTATCTTTTTCATTATCACTAGGTGGATCTTCATTACCAGATTGAGTTTCAGCATCTGAGATAGAAATTTCATTTTCATTATTAGGAGGTTTCTCTATTTCAGGTTCACTAGAAGCATGCAAAGTCCTATCATTTTTCTTCTTCTTTTTCTTTCTAGAAGAACTGGGTGCAGTGGTGTTGTTTCTTTGTGAATCTTGTATAATTCTTTTTGGGTGTCCCTCAGGATAAAGTGGTTCCCGAGTCATTTTACCTCCTCTAGTTGCAACTCTAACAGCAAAGTCATGCATATTATTATTCATTTCATCAAGCAATTCTCTTTGTGATTTAGCAACTTGTTCTAACTGGGTTTGAACCATAGAAGCATGTTTTCCAACACCTCTAACATCATTTGAAATTCTAAATAACAAGTCACTCAAGCGAGCAATCATATCAGAATTGTATTTCAATTGTTTCATAACATTTGCATTGAAGTGATCTTGTTTTCTAATGTAGTTTTCAAACTCATAAAGGCATTGACTAGGATGCATATTGTGAGGATTGTCATTTTCATTGAACTTCATTAGAGAATTTACCTCTACTACCTTAGGTAGTGGTGGTGTATTAAGCCCATGTATTTCTTCAATAGGAGGTAAACTTTAACATCCTCAGCTTTAATAACTTTTTCTTTCTTAGATTTCTTTGCCTCTTGCATATCTTCAGGACTCAGATATAATATACCCCTCTTCTTTGGAGTGGGTTTCAGCGGTGGTTCAAGAAGAGTCCAATCATCATAATTTTTCAATATGTTATTCAATAATTCTTCAGTTTGAGCAATAGTTCGTTCCCTGAAAACACAACCAGCACAACTATCTAGGAAGTCCCTAGAAGCATCGGTTAGTCCATTATAGAAGATATCAATTATTTCATTTTTCTCAAGAGGATGATTAGGCAAAGCATTAAGTAACTGGAAAAGCCTCCCCCAAGCTTGTGGGAGACTCTCTTCTTTAGTTTGCAAAGTTAAAAATTTCCTGTAAGGGAGCTTGTTTCTTATGAGCAGGAAAATATTTTTCAGAGAAGTAATAAATCATTTCCTGGGGACTACGCACACAACTAGGAGCAAGAGTATTGTACCAAGCTTTAGCATCACCCTTTAATGATAAAGGAAATAATTTGAGAATAAAGTAATAGCGAGTTTTCTCATCATGAGTAAAAAGGGTGGCTATATCATTCAACTTAGTAAGATGTGCCACAATAGTTTTAGTTTCATAACCATGGAAAGGATCAGATTCAACCAAAGTAATTAACCCTGGGTCGACATAGAATTCATAATCCTTGTCATCAATAAAGATAGGTGAAGTAGCAAACTTAGGATCATATTTCATTCTAGCATTCAGAGATTTTTTCTTTATACTTGCATAGTAATTTCTCTAGATCATCTCTATCCTTACAAGCAAGAATATCTCTAGTTGTCTCCTCATTCATAACATAACCTTCCGGTACCTTAGGCAATTCATATCTAGGAAGGCTAGTTCTAGCAGGTGTTTCAGGAGTTTCAGTTTCAAGCTCATCATCAGATTCAACAACATTATGTTGTATAACTCTAGCAATTTGTTCATCAAGAAATTCACCAAGTGGCACATCATCATTATCAAGCAAGGTACTAGCATCATCATAAGCATCATTCATAGCATAAGTAGCATCATCAATAACTTGTGACAAATTAGAATTGATAGCATGTGGTGGTGTTGCAAGTTTACTCATAACCGAAGGTGAATCTAAAGCAGAACTGGATGGCAGTTCCTTACCTCCCCTCGTCTTAGAGGGATAAATCTTAGTCTTTGAGTCCTTCAGATTCTTCATAGTGATAAATTGATAATAATCCCAGGTGACTCAACAAATATAGCTATGCTCCCCGACAACGGCGCCAGAAAAAGGTCTTGATAACCCACAAGTATAGGGGATCGCAACAGTTTTCGAGGGTAGAGTATTCAACTCAAATTTATAGATTCTATACAAGGGGAGCCAAAGAATATTTGAAGGTATTAGCAGCTAAGTTGTCAATTCAACCACACCTGGAGATTAATTATCTGCAGCAAAGTGATCAGCAGCACAGTAGTTTGATAGTTTTGACAATAGTAGCAGCAACAACGGTAACAGTAACAGTGATAGCAGTAATTTCGTAGCAAGTGTAACAGTGATGATAGCAGTAGTAACTTAATAGAAACAATATAAGATAAATTCATAGGCATTGGATCGGTGACTTGTGGGATGATATTCAGCATGTGACAGTTATAACCTAGGGCGATACGGCACTAGCTCCAGTTCATCGATATAATGTAGGCATGTATTTCGTAAATAGTCATACATGCTTTATTAAAAGAACTTGCATGACATCTTTTGTCCTACCCTCCCGTGGCAGCGGGGTCCATATTGGAAACTAAGGGATATTAAGGCCTCCTTTTAATAGAGAACCGGAACAAAGCATTAACACATAGTGAATAAATAAACTCCTCAAACTACGGTCATCACCAAGAGTGGGCCCGGTTGTTGTCACTCCGGGGTTGTCGGATCATAACACATAGTAGGTGACTATAACTTGCAAGATCGGATCTAAAACATGGATATAATGATGAATTCATAAACGGTTCAGATCTGAGTTCATGGCACCCGGGCCCAAGGTGACAAGCATTAAGCATAGAAAAGTCATAGCAACATCAATCTAAGAACATAGTGGATACTAGGGATCAAGCCCCAACAAAACTAACTCGATTACATGATGAATCTCACCCAACTCTTCACCGACCAGCGAGCCTACGAAGGAATTACTCACTCCCGGTGGGGAGCATCATGGAATTGGCAATGGAGATGGGTTGTTGATGACGAAGAACGAAGATCCCCCTCTCTGGAGCCCCAAACGGACTCCAGATCTACCCTCCCGAGGAAGAACAGGGCTTGGCGGCGGCTCCATCTCGTGGAACGCGAAAATTATTTCTCCCTGATTTTTCTCTCCGAAAATAGGAATTTATAGTATCAGGGTTGAGGTCTGCGGGTCCACCAGGTGGGTACAACCCACCTGGGAGCGCCAGGAGAGGGGGGCGCGCCCTGGTGGGTTGTGCCCACCCAGGGGCCCCTCTCTGGTGGGTCTTGGCTGCAGTAATTCTCTTTTATTCCATAAAAAATCCTCGCAAAGTTTTGTTTCATTCCGAGAACTTTTATTTCTACACAAAAACAATACCATGGTAGTTCTGCTAAAAAGAACGCCAGTCAAGGGTTAGTTTCATTCAAATCATGCAAATTACAGTCCAAAACAAGAGGAAAAGAGTGAGAAAAAGTAGATATGTTGGAGACATATCATCCCCTATTGGCATTAATTTCCTATTTATTAAGCCCCTTAAGGCCGACCTTGGCGAGCTCAGCTTTCGTTAGCTCTAACTCCTTAGGTGTTAGACCACAACATATGATCTCGAGGTAGATCAACTCTTGTAATCTTTATATTCATCAAGATCAATCAAGCAGGAAGTGGGGTATTACCTCCATTAAGAGGGCCCAAACCTAGGTAAACACCGTGTCCCCTGTCTCCTATTACCCATCGATCCCAGATCCATAGCTTGGGACCCTCTACCCGAGATCTGCCGGTTTTGACACCGACAGCTACGAGGCAATATGCAAAAGGCTCAAGTGACCCTTTAGCTACAAAGTTGACTGATCTTGAAGAACAGAAACCCAAAAAAGTTGTTGCCCCGCATGAAGAGGTTGCCGAATCACCCACTTGTGACGAGTCAGCTGCTCCCAAGTAAAAAAAGTCAAAACTAATCCTTCTGCAGAAGATAGGATGCATGCAACCATAATGGCTTCAAGTGAAAGGCTTGTTATTGCCATAGAGAAACTTTGTTGTAGGGTGGAACCCTATGGGGAGATCTTTCACGAATTGGAGGGGGAATCCCCAAGAACAAGCTGAACACAAGGGAGAAAACAAGAGGAATGATACGTCTCCAACGTATCTATAATTTTTGATTGTTCCATGCTGTTATATTATCAATCTTGGATGTTTTATAATCATTTTATATCATTTTTTGGTACTAACCTGTTGACATAGTGCCAAGTGCGAGTTGCTATTTTCTGCATGTTTTTTACATCGCAAGAAATCAATATCAGACGGAGTCCAAATGCAACGAAACTTTACAGAGATTTTTTATGGACCAGAAGGAACATAATGGGCCCTGGCTGCGCTGGTGGGTTGTGCCCACCTCGGGTGGCCCCGGACCGCCTCTTTGCTTTATAAATACCCCAATATTCCCAAAACCCTAGGAGAGTCGACGAAATATTGATCCAGCCGCTGCAGAGTCCAGAACCACCAGATCCAATCTAGACACCATCTCGGATGGGGTTCACCACCTCCATTGGTGCCTCTCCGATGATGCGTGAGTAGTTCTTTGTAGACCTACGGGTCCGTAGTTAGTAGCTAGATGGCTTCCTCTCTCTTGCTGAATTCTCAATACATTGGTCTCTTGGAGATCCATATGATGTAACTCTTTTTGCGGTGTGTTTTTTGGGATCTGATGAACTTTGAGTTTATGATCAGTTATATCTTTTTATATCCATGCAAGTTATTTGAGTTTCTTTGATCTCTTATATGCATGATTGCTTATAGCCTCGTATTTCTTCTCTGATATTTGGGTTTTGTTTGGCCAACTTGATCTATTTATCTTGCAATGGGAAGAGGTGCTTTGTAGTGGGTTGATCTTACGGTGCTTGATCCCAGTGACAGAAGGGGAAACGACACATATGTATCGTTGCTACTAAGGATAAAACGATGGGGTCTATCTCTACATAGGTAGATCTTGTCTACATCATGTCATTGTTCTTATTGCATTACTCCGTTTCTCCATGAACTTAATACACTAGATGCATGCTGGATAGCGGTCGATGTGTGGAGTAATAGTAGTAGATGCAGGCAGGAGTCGGTCTACTAATCTTGGACGTGATGCCTATATAATGATCATTGCCTGGATATCGTCATGATTATTTGAAGTTCTGTCAACTGCCCAACAGTAATTTGTTCACCCATCGTTTGCCATTTATCTCGAGAGAAGCCACTAGTGAATTCTACGGCCCCGGGTCTCTTTCTCATATATTTGCCTTTGCGGTCTATTTTATTTGCTCTTTTTATTCAGATCTATTAAACCAAAATACAAAAATATCTTGCTGCGTTATATTTTATTTGCGATCTATTTATTCAATCTATTACAACCTTCTCCGCGCACGTCATTTCTGGCACTGTTACCCGAAAGGGATTGACAACCCCTTTAACACGTCGGGTTGCGAGGTGTTGTTATTTGTGTGCAAGGGATGTTTATGTTGTGTTGCTTGGTTCTCCTACTGGTTCAATACCCTTGGTTTCATATCTGAGGGAAATACCTACCGCCGCTGTGCTGCATCATCCCTTCCTCTTTGGGGAAATACCGACGTAGGTTCAAGCGACATCAAAAGGAATTTCTGGCGCATTTGCCTGGGAGGATCTACAACATATACCAGGTTCCTAATCACAAATCCCATCTCCTCGCAATTTACATTATTTGCCATTTGCCTCTTGTTTTCCTCTCCCCCACTTCACAAAAATTTGCCATTTTATTCGCCTCTCTTTTACCGTTCACCGTTTTCTCGTCAGATCTATTATTTGCTTGCAATCATGAGTGATTTTGGTATGGCACCAACAGATGATGGGCTAACTCCTAAGATAGGATGTACGGCAATCCGGATGCTACAACTTTTACCTTGGGGCAAGGGAACGTTATGGGAAAAGAACGCATCCAAGAATTTTTCAATTGTGCTGGAAATGTAAGTCTTGATGATGCTCCTATACTTAAAACTACTAGATCTTATGCAGATGCTATTTCAGCACTAGTTCAGAAACTTGAAAGTAAATTTATTCGTGCTCATCCTACTCTGCAAAGCTTGTTTTTTGAGCTTCCCTAAATAAAGAATCCAAGGGCTAAAAAGTTGGCTACTCTCGTTCTTATGAATGAGTTTGACTACATAATACAGGAAGCTAGGGAAATCTTTGATTTTTATGGTATGAATCGGGAAAAACCCGTGATAGATGAAATTATTTACAGTAGTGACTATGCACTAAGGCATTTGCTTGTGGATAGTAAAATCTTTGATGATAATCTCAAAAAGGAAGTCCCTGTTCTAGATACAATCCAACAAGTTTCCAATAATGTTAATCAACATTACTCTTGGATTGTTGCCGGAAATCAAAGGGGCTATGATGAAAACCAACTAAGTATTGCTAAAGTTTCCATGGATAATATGTTTTATGTTGTGTTTACAAAACCCCATGATGAGAACACCTCTAAGGAAGTTAAGAAGAAGAAGGATGACAAAACTTAGATCCTTGCCTTATGCCTAGCTAAGGGCGTAAAACTATAGCGCTTGTTGGGAGGCAAACCAATGAATTTTTTTTTTGCTTTTTGTTTTCTGTTCTTGTGTGTTTGCATAATTATGCTACTGGTATGATTGCATTTTTTGTGTTTTAATTAGTGTTTGTGCCAAGTAAAGCCTTTAGGATCTTGGGTGATAGTTGTTTGATCTTGCTGAAAAATAGAAACTTTTGGCCTCACAAAAACAATTGTTAAAAATCACAAGAACGTGATAAAATGCCAATTCTTTTTGCAGAGGATTAATATACAAATTACCCTGGTCGTCCTAATTTTTCAGAATTTTTGGAGTTACAGGAGTATTCGAAATAGTCAGATTGCTACAGACTGTTCTGTTTTGACAGATTCTGTTTTCTTTGTGTTGTGTGCTTATTTTGATGGCTCTATGGTTATCTTTGATGAGTTTTTGCCATAGAAAAGTTGGTATACAGTAGATATAATACAAAAACAAAATATGAATTGGTTTGATACAGTACTTATAGTAGTGGTTTGCTGTCTTATACTAACGGATCTCACGAAGGTTTTGTTGAGTTTTGTGTGATTGAAGTTTTCAAGTTTTGGGTTATCTTACGATGGATGAAGGAAGGATAGAAGAGCCTAAGCTTGGGGATGCCCCGGCATCCCAAGCTATTATCCAAGAATGAGCAACCAACTAAGCTTGGGGATGCCCCCGAGTGGCATCCCCTCTTTCTTCTAACGACCATCAGTATTTTACTCGAAGCTATATTTTTATTCGTCACATAATATGTGTTTTGCTTGGAGCGTCTTGTATGATATGAGTCTTTGCTTGTTTTATTTTGTGTTTTAAGTCATCAATCCTGGCTGGACACACCCATTTGAGAGAGCCAAAATTATGTTATGACTTCTTAGAATTTCTCTCTATGCTTCACCTAAATCTTTAATGAGCTATGGACTTGCTCTAGTGCTTCACTTATATATTTTTGAGCACGGTGTGCTTAGTATTTTTGAAGAAATGCTCTGTTGCTTCACTTAGATTTATTTGAGAGTTAGAAAATTTTTCAAGAAATTCTCTCTTGCTTCACTTAAATTATTTTGAGAGAAAGAAAAAAATTATGCTCATGATCTTCACTTATATTTGTTTGAGCTTATGAAAAGCAACACATGAAAATTAGTCCCAAAGTGATAGATATCCAAGAAGGATATAATACAACTTTCATGAAGATCATTGGACAAAATAAGCTTGATTCTTAGTAATAGTTTTGAGATATGATGATGTGATATGTGAGTTGTGTTGATGAGTAATTATGCTTTAGTAAGAATGTTGGTGTTAAGGTTTGTGATTCCCTATGCAAGCACGAAATTCAATAGTCATGCAATGAAATTATATCCTACTTGTGGTGCATTATTCGGTGTTAATTATGCTTAATGCTTCCTTATGAGATTATTCGTTTCTTGGTTGGTTGCTTCTCAATCTTTTGCTAGCCTTCATTTTGCACTAAGTATGACCTCTACTTGTGCATCCTAAATCCCTTAAACCAGTTTTGCCACATGAGTCCACTATATCTACCTATATGCGGTATTCTTTTGCCGTTCTAAGCAAATTTGCATGTGACATCTCTAATTTTCAAAATAAACTTCTCTTTTGTGTGTTCGTTTCTCTCGCGGAGCGGCGAGGGGTGGCTAATATTTTCCGTGCTGGATGTGTTATTCTCATGATGAGTGTTTATTCACTTGTCATTGCACGAGAGTAAGGCAAAGGTTTTAGGGATGCCTAGTCCCAAAATGCAAAAATGACTTTACTTTATGTTGTCAAATAATAAATTCCTTGGAAAGTGTTGGTATGGAGGGCAACCGTGGATACGGCTAGCCATGGAAAGTGAAACTATGGTGGAAAAAGGAATAAATTTTATTTTCTGTTTGGGAACCGCCTATGATATATCTAGCATGGAAAGTGTTGGGAACTCTAAGTCATTTTCATTGGTGGGATGGATACACCTCCCAAAATGTTTTTATCTCTAATTTTCGCTTTGAGCTCTGGCACCTCTACAAATCCCTACTTCCCTCTGCGAAGGGCCTTTCTTTTACTTTATGCAATTTTTATTTTGAATTTGAGTCTCCATCTTCTCTTATAAAATCACCAACTAAGAGGCAATATGATCATACTTGAGTATTGGGTGCAGCTAATATACGATTGTGTTGAATGGATCAATGGTTGAGCATGATGGGCTAGGGATAACTTATTTTAACATTGATATTTTGAAAGACATGGTTGCTTGTTGATATGCTTGAGTATCTAAATTCTTATGTCAAAACTAGACTATTGTTTGAATCACATAAAAGTCCAAATGTCCATGCTATAAATAAAAGAATATGATATGACATGTTAGGCAGCATTCCACATCAAAAATTCTATTTTTATCACTTACCTACTCAAGGAGGAGTAGGAGTTAAGCTTGGGGATGCTGATACGTATCCAACGTATCTATAATTTTTGATTGTTCCATGCTGTTATATTATCAATCTTGGATGTTTTATATCATTTTACATCATTTTTTGGGTACTAACCTATTGAGATAGTGCCAAGTGCCAGTTGCTGGTTTCTGCATGTTTTTTACATCGAAGGAAATCAATATCAGACGGAGTCGAAATGCAACGAAACTTTACGGAGATTTGTTTATGGACCAGAAGGAACATTATGGGCCCTGGCTGCGCCTGGTGGGTTGTGCCCACCTCGGGTGCCCCGGACCGCCTCTTTGCTCTATAAATACCCCAATATTCCCAAAACCCTAGGAGAGTCGATGAAATATTGATCCAGCCGCTGCAGAGTCCAGAACCACCAGATCCAATCTAGACACCATCTCGGATGGGGTTCACCACCTCCATTGGTGCCTCTCCGATGATGCATGAGTAGTTCTTTGTAGACCTACGGGTTTGTAGTTAGTAGCTAGATGGCTTCCTCTCTCTCGCTGAATTCTCAATACAATGGTCTCTTGGAGATCCATATGATGTAACTCTTTTTGCGGTGTGTTTGTTGGGATCTGATGAACTTTGAGTTTATGATCAGTTATATCTTTTTATATCCATGAAAGTTATTCGAGTTTCTTTGATCTCTTATATGCATGATTGCTTATAGCCTCGTATTTCTTCTCCGATATTTTGGTTTTGTTTGGCCAACTTGATCTATTTATCTTGCAATGAGAAGAGGTGCTTTGTAGTGGGTTCAATCTTACGGTGCTTGATCCCAGTGACAGAAGGGGAAATGACACATATGTTTTGTTGCTACTAAGGATAAAACGATGGGGTCTATCTATACATAGGTAGATCTTGTCTACATCATGTCATCGTTCTTATTGCATTACTCCATTTCTCCATGAACTTAATACACTAGATGCATGCTGGATAGCGGTCGATGTGTGGAGTAATAGTAGTAGATGCAAGCAGGAGTCGGTCTACTAATCTTGGACGTGATGCCTATATAATGATCATTGCCTGGATATCGTCATGATTATTTGAAGTTCTATCAATTGCCCAACAGTAATTTGTTCACCCGCCATTTGCTATTTTTCTCGAGAGAAGCCACTAGTGAATTCTACGGCCCCCGGGTCTCTTTCTCATATATTTGCCTTTGTGATCTATTTTATTTGCTCTTTTTATTCAGATCTATTAAACCAAAAATACAAAAATACCTTGTTGCGTTTTATTTTATTTGCGATCTATTTATTGAATCTATTACAACTTTCTCCCGTTCGCACGTCGTTTCTGGCACCGTTACCCGAAAGGGATTGACAACCCCTTTAACACGTCGGGTTGCGAGGTGTTGTTTTTTGTGTGCAGGGGCTGTTTACGTTGTGTTGATTGGTTCTCCTATTGGTTCAATAACCTTGGTTTCATATCTGAGGGAAATACCTACCGCCGCTGTGCTGCATCATCCCTTCCTCTTTGGGGAAATACTGACGTAGCTTCAAGCGACATCAAGGAACACCCAAGAACAAGTCCAATCACACATCCACTAGACAATCAAACACACAAGATCCACAAGTTACATGAACAACAAAAGAAAAGATATAAGGTAAAGTTCATCCCAAATCCCAAAGGGAGATGAGGTCTTGATGAATCCCTTAGGATCTTCTCCAATGGAGGCCCTGAACTCCAATGGAGTCTTCTCTCTCTCAAGAGGAATCCCATAAGGGGAGATACATGAGCTAAGATCTAATGTTTAGATCTATTATTAGCTAAGTCTAAATGGAGGAGGGGAAGGAGTATATATAGGTCCAAGGGATGAAGGGGTAAGCAGGGGCGAAATGGGGATTACATGGGCAAAGCCCGCAGCAACACTCAGGGCCCCCCGTGTGCATGGGGTAAGTGGAGCCCATGCGCACGGGGTATCCAGAGACCTGACGCATGAGCCCGTGCGCACGGGGTCCGTGAGGCCCGTGGGAACGGTACACGCCCGTGCGCACGGGATCGCCTGGGAGCTGCAGCCTTCTTCTTGGCGCTTCCTTCTTTGCTTCTAGGTTTTCCACTTGGATGGTGTAGATGTTCTCTTCTTCTTGGACTCCTCCTCTATGAATGTGTAGCTCCGCTCACACCTATGCATGCACACGAGAGAGGGGTCAAGTAGTATACCATCCTCGAAAGGTACAAGTGAACACGTCACTGGTGCGCGTCGGTCCTAAACAAACGGTTTTTAACCCCTTTCCGCGATGGCATTTGGAACCGTCGCCAAGTGAGTGTGGGCGATAGGGGGGTCCTTCCCACATGACCCAGAAACTGTCGAGGATATGCCCTCCTGGCACACACGCTCGGCAAAATGAGGTCGTGTGCAACCGGCGAGTGCTCAAATACAGAAATACGTACAGTAGAGCTAAAAAAATACAATTATACAGGCGAAATTGTTTCCGATCGCAAGTACATCCCACACAGTCAGTCCCCGCTAAACATTTCCATTCGTATGTAAATTCCACACAGTTGCTCCAAGGAAAACGTCTCCGTTCACAGGTACATCACACACAATTTTTCCCGTTAAATCGTTTGTGTTATTGAATGTATCACACACGGTCTGTAGAAGAAACTGTGTGGCAAAGGCTGTCCATCACACACAGTTTTTATGTGGTAAACGTTTGCGCAAGGTGGCTGTCGGCGTTCTGGGAACGGGGGTCCCCAGACTTGCCTGCCTGCGGCCCACGGCGTGGCTATGATAGCAGGCCTGTACGACCCATCTTCATGAGCGAGACACTCAAGAACCTCGCGAGGGGCCAAGCCTCGCGGGGCAGACGACCCAAGACCTCCTCAGGAGCGGCTTCATCAGGCTGCCTCGCGAGGAGCAGAGATATCAAGGCAGGGCGAACCTCGCGAGGCTCTCGTGACGTGAACCATGACGATCAAGACCAGGCGGGCGCCAGCGCGCACAGCGTCCTTGTTTCCTCTTTGGTGCTAAGGAGGCAAGCGCAGGCGCGGAGTACCGAGGCATCAGGCAAAGGTTTCCATATCGGTGCAACGAGACCAAGACCAGCGGGACGGCAGGACGGAGGTCCCCATGGAGCCCAAGACGGCGTCACCACCAGAGCCTTTTGCAGGCGAAGATCACTTTTGTCAGGATAAGCTGTACTAGCTGTCCCCTTTCAAATTGGCCATTGTTGGCTCCCTTCCTGCTCAATATTTGGGGAGAGGACCAGGGCCTATATAAGTAGAACTAGCCACCACAGTAGGGGGCATCGAATCCTCACCCACACAAGCTCGCAGAGCACAAGAACACCTCAACCTCAGGAGGCTGTTCTTCCCCTTGTACTGTTCATCATCAGCCCAAGAGGCAATCCATCCACCGCCACACTGGAGTAGGGTACTACACCGCAACGGTGGCCCGAACCAGTATAAATCTTGTGTCTTTGTGTTGTGAGTTCTTCGAGTTCGTCCGCGAGATCTTAGCGAATTAGGGCGTAGATCGGTAGGGAGGAAATCTCCGCGCGCACCCCAGTGTTCGAACCTTGAGGGTTTTGCCGAAACCCGAGATCCGACATTTGGCGTGCCAGGTAGGGGTGCGCCGTAGCTCCTCTCCGCCGACCTACGCTCCGCTGCCACCGCACTTCGCCCTCATGGCAGGCGCCCCACTACCGGCTCATACGGCCGGTGCTGACGACGGGGCCAGGGGGCTCCGAGCCCTGGCCCCCGCCCTGCGGCAGGTGCGATGGCCACCCAAGTTCAGGCCGGAGATGCCGCCGCTCTACGATGGAGCGGCGGACTCATCGGCTTTCCTGCTGGCATACGAGGAGGCCGTCCTCGAGGCCAGGGGCGACGACAAGGTCATGGCCAACTGGCTTCCCATGGCCCTCGCTGGCGAGCCACGTGCCTGGCTGCTCAACCTCCCTGGATCCACGGTGGCATCGTGGGAGGAACTCCGCGACCTCTTCACTGCACGCTACGCGGTACCGGCGCACCACGCAGTCGCGTCATTGCTGGGCGGCTCTCAAGCACCGCCTTCAGATCGCCACGTCAAGCCATTCCTCCACCAGATTGGTGCCGCTTCCAAGCGCTCGGGGGCTCCGCCGGGTTGGGCTGCGCGAGAGGCCGACCTCACCTTTGGCTCAGAAGACCACCCCGACTCCACCGCCGGCTCGGGCATGCTCCCAATGCTCTGCACGCCCACCATCTGCAACGTGGCTATTACCAAGACCCTCATCAACGGTGGCGCCGGCCTCAACTTGCTCTCCATGGAGGCCTTCAGCCTCCTTCATGTGCCACTCGAGGGGCTCAGCCTCAACAAGTCTTTCTCAGGAGTTGGTGGTGGCACTGCCCGCTCCCTGGGGCAGATCCACCTCCCCGTCACCTTCGGCACGCGCGACAACTACCGCACCGAGCTGGTCGACTTCGACATCGCCCGCATCGGCCTCCCGTACAACACCATTCTCGGGTACCCAGCTCTGGCCTAGTTCATGGCGGCGACTCATCCGGCCTACAACCTCATGAAGATGCCCGGAAGCAAAGGCATCCTCTCTGTCAAGGGGGACGCCAAGGAGGCCCTGGCGGCGCTCAAGCTCGCCCTCAAGTCCGCTACGGCAGCGCAGTCTGCCGATGCGGGCGCCTCCGAGCCCAAGGGAGCCACACCGACCAAGAAGAAGCAGTTGTTCACACAAGACAAGGCGGAAACCAAACAGGTGCCAGTCGACGAGGACGGGCCCTCAGAAGCCACCTTTACCATCGGTTCCAGCCTCGACCCAAGCCAAGGGGAAGCGTTGGTGAAGTTCTTGCGCACGAACAAGGATATATTCGCGTGGGAGCCCAATCAGCTGGTGGGAGTCCCGAGGGAGGTGATTCAGCATCATTTAAGGGTATGCCCCAATGTACGCCCTGTGAAGCAGCAGGCAAGACGGCAGTCCACTGAGAAGCAGGCCTTCATCGTCCAAGAGACCCGCAAGCTGGAGGCGGCGGGTGCCAGTCGCGAGGTTCGGTATTCCGAATGGCTGGCGAACCCCGTCGTAGTGCCGAGGAAAGGCGGGAAGGAGCGAATGTGCGTCGACTTCACCAACCTCAACAAGGCCTGCCCCCAAGATCCGTTCCCGCTCCCACGCATCGATCAGATTGTCGACTCCACCGCCGAGTGCGACCTGCTGTGCTTTCTGGATGCGTTCTCAGGGTATCACCAGATCAAGATGGCGGTAGAAGATGTGGATAAGACAGCCTTCCTGACCCCGTGTGGGGTGTACTGCTACACCTGCATGCCCTTCGGACTACGCAACGCGGGCGCAACCTTTCAGCGACTGATGCATATCGCCTTGGGGCGGCAGCTCGGGAGAAACACGGAGGCCTACGTCGACGACATTGTGGTGAAGTCTCGGGAGGCAAGGACCTTGATCCAAGACCTGGAGGAGACCTTCGCGAACCTGCGCCAGGTGAACTTACTGCTTAACCCGGAGAAGTGCATGTTCGGTGTCCCTTCCAGCAAGCTGTTGGGCTTCCCCGTGTCCCATAGAGGGATCGAGGCGAACCCAAAGAAGATCAAGGCCATTGAGGACATGAGCCCACCACAGACCCTTAAGGAAATGCAGAAGCTGGCTGGTCGGGTAACTGCGTTGGGATGCTTCATCTCCAAGCTGGGAGAGCGCGCCATGCCCTTCTTCAAGCTGATGAAGAAGAAGGGCCCATTCGAGTGGACCCAGGAGGCCGACCGAGCTTTTCAAGACCTCAAGAGATACCTGACCAGCCCTCTGGTGATGGTGGCACCATGACCTCTCGAGCCTCTAGTACTCTACCTTGCCGCTACCCCGTACTTCACCAGCGCAGCTCTGGTGGCGGTTCGGGAGGAGCACCAAACCAAGGGCGCATCACGCCAAGCTACAGCTGAAGCAATGCAAGATCAAGAAGGCGCTGCAAGAGCCTTAGCAGTGTCAATAGAAGATCAAGCTCGGCATGACAACGTCACCGAGATTCCCGCAAGCAATCAGGCATCAGGAGTCCCTCCACCTCAGGAGACGTCCCAACTTCCGCAAGACACAAGCCTCAACAGCGTGCCAGCCCTCATCGAACACCCGGTATATTTTGTCACCACAGTGTTGCGAGACGCGAGGGCGCGATATCCCATGCCCCAGAAGCTCCTGCTCGCACTCTTGGTGGCCTCGCGCAAGCTGCAGCACTACTTCCAGGGCCACCCCATCAAGGTCATCTCGGCCTACCCATTGGAGAGGGTGCTCAGGAGCCCCAATTCTGCCGGGAGGGTCGCTGAGTGGAACATCGAGCTGCAAGCGTTCCAGTTGGAGTTCAGCACTACCAGGGTCATCAAGGGAGCCGCGCTTGCTGATTTTGTGGTGGAACAGACGGATGCCTCGACACTTGAAGTAGGCGAAGACCGGTCCACCTCACCAGGAAGCGAGGCGCCAGACGGTTGGGTCATGTATTTCGATGGCGCCTTTGCACATCAGGGCGCGGGGGCTGGAGCAGTACTCATCTCGCCCACTCAGGACAAGCTCTACTACGCCGTGCAGCTTTGCTTTCAGTGGGGCGAGAAGGTCTCCAACAACATCGCGGAATACGAGGGCCTCATAGCTGGCCTGAAGGCCGCGGCAGCTCTGGGGGTGAAGCGCCTTACCGTTAAGGGCGACTCGCAGCTCCTTGTCAACTTCTCCAACAAAGTATACGAGCCGAGGGACGACCATATGGAGGCATACCTCGCGGAGGTGCGCAAGATGGAGAAGCAGTTCTTGGGCCTGGAGTTACAGCATGTGCCCCGGGGCACCAACAAGGAAGCTGACAACATCACCAAGAGGGCATCCAAGCGGCAGCCACAAGAGCCCGGTGTCTTTGAGGAACGGCTCTTCAAGCCATCGGCGACACCACCACTTTCAAGCACAGCTCAGCCTCGGGAGGAGCTCCCGCAGCCGCCTGCCACGGGAGCCCCACCATGTGGCCCGACCTCAGGGGCTCGCCTGCTCTTGGCGCTCGAGCCCCAGGAAGAATGCTGGACCAAGGAATTCAAGGAGTATCTGATGCAAGGGGCCCTGCCGGAGAAGGACAAGGACGCAAAGCGCGTGGCCCGGCAAGCCACGACATACTGCATCCAGGACGGTGAGTTGTACAGGAAGCGGCGAAATGACGTTACTTCGCGCTGCATTTCCAAGGACCAGGGGAAGGAGCTGCTAATTGACATACACGGTGGGGACTGCGGGCACCACTCGTCATCACGGACCCTCGTCGGCAAGGTATTTCGCAGTGGGTTCTACTGGCCCACTACGCTCAACGACGCAACTGAGCTGGTGAAGTCCTGCGAAGCCTGCCAGTTCCATGCCAAGCAGATTCATCAGCCGGCTCAGGGCCTCCAGACCATTCCACTCACGTGGCCGTTCGCGGTCTGGGGGCTGGACATCTTGGGCCCGTTCCCTCGAGCGCCTGGGGGCTACCGCTACCTCTACGTCGCCATCGACAAGTTCAACAAGTGGGCGGAAGTGGAAGCCGTTCGCACCATCCCAGCCGGCTCCGCTGTCAAGTTCATCAAGGGCCTCGTGAGCCATTTCAGGGTCCCCAACCGCATCATCACAGATAACGGCTCGCAGTTCACTAGTAACCTCTTCAAAACTTACTGCGCTAACCTTGGAACGCAGATTTGCTACGCTTCGGTGGCACACCCCAGGAGCAATGGTCAGGCCGAACGCGCCAACGCAGAGGTCTTGAGGGGCCTCAAGACCAGGACCTTCAAGAAGAAGCTCGAGGCCTGCGGCAGGGGCTGGCACGACGAGCTCCAGTCCGTGCTATGGTCCATCCGCACCACCGCCACCAAGCCAACGGGCGAGACCCCATTCTTCCTTGTCTACGGGGCCGAAGCGGTCCTTCCTCACGAGGTCAAGCATTGCTCCGCACGGGTCCTGGCATTTGATGAAGCGCAGCAGGACGCCACGCGGGGGATGGACCTCGTGCTGGGGGAGGAACGTCGTCGCGAAGCCGCACTGAGGGTGGCAAGGTACCAGCAGGCGCTGCGGCGATATCACTGCCGCAACATCCGCTCCAGGACGCTTGAGACGGGCGACCTCGCCCTGAGGCAGGTCCTCTCCAGGGAAGGCCTGCACAAGCTCTCACCTATGTGGGAGGGCCCGTTCAGGGTCGTCCACGTCTCCAGGCCTGGCGCCGCGCGCCTGGAGACGCAGGATGAGGTACCCATCCAGAACGCCTGGAACATCTAGCACCTCCGGAAGTTCTACCCATAAAGCAAGGCCCGGCACCTGTGAAGCAAGGCCCGGTGCCTGTGAAGCAAGGCCCGGTGCCTGTGAAGCAAGGCCCAGTGCCCGTGAAGAAAGGCCCCGTGCCTGTGAAGAATCGCCGCCCATGACACTCTCACGTAATAATGAGTGGGGCTATACACGCCCCGGAGTCTCAGGAGTGCCGCCCTCGGTCCTTGGGGGCTCCCTCCCACGCCTAGTGGCAGCACTTAGCTCCGCGCTGGTGAGAAGACTTGAAGATTAGACTAGGTGCCGGACACGGCTTTTCATTTGCTTTCCGTAGTTGGCTCGCCTTTTTTTAGTCGAAGTTTGCTTCTGGTGTCCATCGCTGATTTGGTTCTATCGCCTTTTGTCACTATTGCTGGCTCTAGTTGGCCTATGTTCTCTCTCTCGCACACCTCGCGAGGGGGCTAGGCAGGTGCCCTCACGAGCCTTTTTCCTTCTCTCTGCCTTCCGTCTGCTTTCTCGCGAGGCGCCCTTGTTCGAGCCCACAATTTGGTGCATCTCTCTTAATCCGTGCCCCTCGGGTACCGCGATATGAAGCACTGGGTCAAGGCTTGGGCGAACGATAAGTCTCCTAGCGAGCTTCCTAACGATTTTTTTGCAGTTCCTGAGTGACCCCTAAGTCAAGACGGGCATGAGGAAACAAGTGCCTCATGAAGGGGAGGTTGCCCCAGACACGCCAAGCTAAGCTATCTCTGCATAGAATAACGACACAACGTGAGAGCAACAAACATAGCATAATGGTTAAGGAGTCATGGTTCGATACACGCCCCTCTGGGCCCATACTGGTTTTGCTTTGATGCAGGAAGGAAAAGAGGAACAAAACAAAAGTGGCGCTCGCCCCTACAGCAGTCCGCGGGGGCAGGCCCTTGGCGACGTCCCGGGCTTAGTCGGACCCCTCCTCACGCTTCACAGACGCGCGGTGATGAAACGACCCGCCACCACCTTCAAAGCGGGCGCGGTGATCCGGCGGCTGGTCGTAGCCGCCACTGCTGGAGCTGTCGCCGAGAGAGGAGCCAGCATAGACGGACGAGGTGCGGCCGGCGGGTTCACCCTCCTCCTCACCACGACCGTCGCCAAGGTCGAGCACCTCCTCGCCGTCGATCACCTTGGGGCAGCATCCGGCGCGGTGACCGTCTTCCCCAAACACCCTCACGTAGAGGGTCGCGTCACCGTCAAACTTGAAGTGGAGGGTGCACCGCCTGCCGAGGCCGCGCGCGCGGGCGAACGTCTGCCAACCGCGGGCCAGGGCTATGTTGCCCGCGACGGAAACCTCGACCGCGACCCAAGAAGCCCGACTGCAGCAGACGTCTGCCTGCAGCCAGAGCCCGCCTGGACCGGAGACCGGTAGCTCATCAGCAAAGAAGCAAGGAAGCTGGAGCCAGCTGCGGCCGGATCCTCCAACCAGACAATGAACTCCGGCAGCACCTCTGACGCGTGGAACCGCGGCCGGGAAGGCCGCGCAACCACGGCGCGTCTCCTTTCGTCGACGGGGCTGCCGCGACCAGAGCGACTCTTGCCACGCGTAGCGGCGCCACCCCGGGAGCCGAGGGCCACGGCGGGAGTCGCAGCGTGCTTGCGGGGACGGCCACGTCCACGCTTGGGCGCCGGGGAGCCGGGCCCCTCCCGAGGGGCCTTGCCTTTCTCCGCGGCGGAGAACTTCTTCGACGGCACCATTGCTGTTAAGGAGAGGAGCAAGGAGGAGGAAGCAGGCGAACCACGGAGAGATAGGCGACGGGGGCTCCGCCCCCTCCCCATTTATACCAGGAGAAGGCCAACCGGCTCTTCCCACGATCACAAGTAATGATGATTTTCCTTGCATGTTGTAGGGACTTGTCAAGTCGAGCAGTTGCCGAGGCAGCATGGGGAAGCAGAGACGCCCACGTCCAATCAACCGCCACGCGTCGATCGAGGCCGCAGGCTTTTGGGGCCCGCGGCGCTCCGCGCTTGACCTTTGGCTTCACCTCGAAGCCAAAGCCCGAGCGCGCCTTGGGCCCGGGGGCTAGTGTCGGCGTTCTGGGAACGAGGGTCCCCAGACTTGCCTGCCTGCGGCCCACGGCGTGGCTATGATAGCAGGCCTGTACGGCCCATCTTCATTAGCGAGACACTCAAGACCCTCGCGAGGGGCCAAGCCTCGCGGGGCGGACGACCCAGGACCTCCTCAGGAGCGGCTTCATCAGGCTGCCTCGCGAGGAGCGGAGATATCAAGGCAGGGCGAACCTCGCGAGGCTCTCGTGACGTGAACCATGACGATCAAGACCAGGCGGGCGCCAGCGCGTGCAGCGTCCTTGTTTCCTCTTTGGTGCTAAGGAGGCAAGCGCAGGTGCGGAGTACCGAGGCATCAGGCAAAGGTTTCCATATTGGTGCAACGAGACCAAGACCAGCGGGACGGCAGGACGGAGGTCACCATGGAGCCCAAGACGGCGTCACCACCAGAGCCTTTTGCAGGCGAAGACCACTTTTGTCAGGATAAGCTGTACTAGCTGCCCCCTTTCAAATTGGCCGTTGTTGGCTCCCTTCCCGCTCAATATTTGGGGAGAGGACCAGGGCCTATATAAGTTGAACTAGCCACCACAGTAGGGGGCATCGAATCCTCACCCACACAAGCTCGCAGAGCACAAGAACACCTCAACCTTAGGAGGCTGTTCTTCCCCTTGTACTGTTCATCATTAGCCCAAGAGGCGATCTATCCACCGCCACACTGGAGTAGGGTATTACACCGCAACGGTGGCCCGAACCAGTATAAATCTTGTGTCTTTGTGTTGTGAGTTCTTCGAGTTCGTCCGCGAGATCTTAGCGAACTAGGGCGTAGATCGGTAGGGAGGAAATCTCCGCGCGCACCCCAGTGTTCGAACCTTGAGGGTTTTGCCAGAACCCGAGATCCAATAGTGGCCTAACGGAAACAGTTTTCAAGAGAAAGTCGTGTGTGATTGTTCATTGATCCAACACAGTTTATTCCTAGAAACTATGTGTGTTGCCTGAGGTCATCGCCCACGGTATTGTTTCAATAACCGTTTGCAATAGCAAAACCCAATTAGCAGGCTAATTTCCCTATTATTAATAATCCATTTATTAATCTAATTGACATTCATATTAAGCACACAATATATTTCATTTCCATATTAAGGAAGCAGAATTTCATAATTGAAATACATTAGAGTACAACATGATATAGCTTCAGCACTCAGCTACCCAATTACACAACTGCACCAGCACCAAGTTCCACATGCAACATGTAGAACCTTCCGAAATTAGCATCATAGACGGTATATAGACAGATGCATCTCATCTGGAAAACTGCTGAAGCAAAAGGCGAATATTGAGCCTTCATTCATGTTGAAGGTCTTTGCAACTTTAGGCCAGTGCCTCTGGATGATTGACCGTCCGTCCTGCACCCTCTTCAGGAACACTTCAATATTGAACCATGGGTGTTGTATGAAAACCTTCCTCGCCTCCTGACCATAGAGGTGGTTTGAGAGGTAATCATTAGTGAACTGCTTTGGAAAGGCCTGAAAACAAGGATGTGCATAAATATCTTCTCTATATTGGAAATGGGGCAAAGGAATAAAAAAAAGGCAACGTATAATAGTTAGTACCATCTTGTAGTGAACTGATGTCTTCTTCATTGTGCAGACAAAGATCTTGTTGTTTTTTGTCGCTAATTTCTTTATCCTAACAATCTTTCTGAGTTTCTTGATTTGATTGATATTCATGGACAACTCATTTCCCCATATGCAAAAAGGGTAGAACAGTGGGTCAAAACCTCTGACAGCAGGACCTACATGTGCAAGACCAAATTGTTAAAAACCAAAATATTAGAATGGTTCCTGCAATTGCACAATAATGTGCTATTAGAGAACGGACCATGCACGTGCTAACCTCGATTGTAAACCTCAGTGCTTCCCATTGTTTCCCTGCAACACATATAAGGTAGTTAGTCATCAGGTTAAGTAAGGGTTCGCATGCTATCAGTAAAATATGTTGATGAAAAATAAGCACATTGCAGATTCATCATGTTAATTCAAGTCACACGGAAAACCCATTTATCCAAACCAAGCATGATTAAGAACTAGGAAATATAGCACTTGTATATGTTTCTCATGTATTAAGTGCAGCCAAATTCGATTTATTCCTCACATGCACAACAATACAAAATTCTACCCACAACAATTGGACGTCGCATTGCAGAATTGAACCAAGCAGTTAACTAAACACCACAACAAATGAACCAAACATTAACTGAGCACCACATTACACAATATAACATACTCCTAATAGAAGATCAGACAGTTAACCAAATAGTTAACTACAGCCAATTGTAGCAATTGTATTTGTTTCTCATGTATTTACTACATCCAATTCAATTTATTACTCACATGGTATACAATAACAGAATGCACCCACAACTATTGAACATCGCATTGCAGAATTGAACCAAACAGTTAACTAAACACCACAACACAAATGAACCGAACGTTAACTGAGCACCACATTGCACAATGTATAACCAAACCTAGTATGCTTGACAACTTGGAAATATAGCAATTGTATTCGTTTCTCATGTATTTTGTAAAGATAAATTTGATTTATTTCTCACATGGAAGACAATACAAAATAGCAGCCTGAAGAATTGAACATCACATTTGCAGAATTGAACCAAACAGTTAACTGAAGATGACAACTAATTAACAAAACAGTTAATAAGTGAGCATCGCACTGCACGACATATAGAACATATACACTAGAGCAACAGATTGCATGGTAAAATTAGATAGCACAATTCACTAGAATTTGTGAAGGAAAGGCAGGAGCAGCACACGCAACGGGTAAACCGAGCATGCTTAAGCGGGGTAGCTAGCAAATGGCAAGGTGCTCCTCCAAGATCTGGGGGCCGGCACGAATGGCAGCCATCACGACCTCATCCGCACGTGCGGCCGTGATTTGCTTCTCCGTTGCCAAATGCTCCTTGAGATCCTGGCTATACTGCGTGCACCATGGCTTAGGGCGGCGCTTATTTGGTGGAGGGGTCAGTGATTTGGGTGGAAGGTGTCGCGCTCGCGCCGGCGGTCGGGGCATGTGGGATGTGGAAGGAGGAGGAGGACGGGGGTCGGGTGTGGATTACCTGCCTGGATAGACGATGTCGAGCAGCGTGAAGGAGGGTCGCCAATGAGGAGGCGGCGCTGCAAGCAAGGAGTGAAGGTTTCAACTTGGAAAGGAAGGTGGAAAGAGGGGAAGTGTGGCTTTTGGTAAGGGGGAGGGGGCGGGGAGGTAGATATTTCCACGGAAGCCGAAACTTTGGAATCGCTTGAGCCAAAAAACTGGCGCGCAAAGTGTCATCAGACACGGTCTCTTATTCAGAACTGTGTATGATATGTGGACATCACAAATGATTCAGATAGCTTAACCCGTGTGTGATGAGTTTGAACGTCAAAATTTTTGGTTCGAATTTCCATGGTTACAGTGGTCATCCACGTCATTGCATAATTTGGGTACACAAAGGAGACTACAGCACACCCACACTTCTTAATCGAGCAAGTTTAGCAATTAAACAGAGCTAGCTGACCTAAACATTACTCTAACAAATTGAAGACCGACACTCTTAATTAAACAAAACAAAGAGTACTACTACGGCTGGTGCTCGTCGATCTCCGCCGCCGCCACCATGTCCAGCTCGCGCCCGACGGTCTCCTGGGGAAGGGGCTACATGGCATCCATCGCACCATACTCGGCAAGCATCTCGCCATCCGCGTCCGCCATCTCTTTGGAAAAGGCCACCACGAGCTGGGTGTGGGCGGACGCGATCTGGGCATGGACAGGCTCTGTCATTGCAAGGTATGTAGTGGAGGAACGGACGACTGCTCGAACACTCTCGGTGATTGCCAGCTCTTCGGCCGTGTGTTGCCGACCGTTGTCGGAGAAGCTTCATTCAATTTGTGCGGTGACTGCCAGGAGCTGGGCGTGGGCGGCCTCGACATGGTCGTGGGTGTCCTCCATCAGGGCTAAGGCCGCCGCTGCGGAACGGACAGCTGCTGTGCTGCTCTCGCCAGTTGCTATCCTCGAGGCAGATGTTGCTGCTGCCACCTGAGAAGCAACAGCGGCCGTTTGGGCTGCCTTTGCCGACCGGTCGCAGATTGCGGCTATGCTCATGCACCTTGTTAGCACGCGCATGGCGGCTACGGCCGTGCTCTCGCCGGAGTGGGCCACTGAAGTTGCCCTCACAATGCGGGTCCATGTGCCCATCTTTCCCTGGCGACGATTGAATAGTGAAATGATATTTGGGGAGCGAGCTAGTGTGCTTGAGACGCTGGCTGTGGACTATAGCCGACGCACCTTCTCGCGTAAGCCATAGGCATACTATACACCGACGGTGCTCCAGGATATTTTGTGCTGCATCTCACACGGTTGGTGAGAATAAACTGTGTGCGATCTACTTGATTTTTCATCTTGATTTGAATTACATAATGGGGTCACAGCGGCAATGGACGGTGTTTGAATTGCTAGACCTTTTATCTGGAGTGAACATGAAACAATATGTGTGTCGTAAAAGAATTGGAATTATTCAGGGTTTGTTTGAACATTTTATACATTAAATTGGTTTTCTAGCCATTTCAGGTGCACAATTCAAAATTAAACTACATGCACATGCTCCGGTGCACCAACATGGGTGGTAAAATCATATATGTGTCCATGGGTTTATGCTTATCTCCCATGCAAGAAATGGGGATCAAATTCGAACACCACGGCACCGTGGCTCTCCGGCAAACGTCGACGTACTTGCTTTTGTAATTCTAGTAAATCCAAAATTCATCCGAAATTCATGAAACTTGGCATGCTATCATGGAGGGGCATCAACATGCCGTGGTAAAAATTCTGTCCCATTTGGGGCAGGTTTGGGTATAAGCTTCTCACAACAAATGTGATGGTTTCGGTAGGGAATGTTTCACCTTTCTGTACTAAACGATATCCATTGCCTCTTCTCGATTTCAAATTTTTTCCTAGTATCAACATAGAATAACAGGAGTGTTGTGTCAATATTTGGGATTTTTCGAGGTTCGCTTGGACATTTTTATACATTAACTGAGTTTTCTATGCATTCATGTGCATAATTCAAATTTGAATTACAGGCACATGCTCTAATGCATATAAATTAGTTGAAAATTCAAATTCGTGTCCTTGGTTGCCTGATTAGGTCCCATGCAAGAAATGGGAATGAACTTAAAACACCCTGCCACCATCACTCGGCCGCAAACATTGAGATACATGGTTTTTAAATTCTAGTAAATCCAAAACTCATCTGAAATTCATGGAACTTGGCATGCTATCATGGAGCGGCATCAACATGCCGTGGTAAATTTTTTGTCCCATTTGGGGCAGGTTTGGGTATATGCTTCTCACAAACCAGAGCTTCTCACAACAAGCATGATGGTTTCGTAGGGAACGTCCCACCTTTGGGGACGAAACGATATCCATTGCCTCTTATTGCTTCCAAAAAATTTCTCGTGTCAACATAGAATAACGGGAGTGTTGTGTCATTTTTTGTGATTTTTCAGGGTTCGTTCGGACATTTTTATGCATTAACTGAGTTTTCAATGCATTTATGTGCATAATTCAAATTTGAACTACATGCACATGCTCCAGTGCATATAAATTGGTTGAAAAATCAAAACTGTGTCCTTGGGTGCATGCTTAGGTCTCATGCAAGAAATGGGAATGAATTTCAAACACCGGGGCACTGTTGATTGCCGGCAAACCATTGATATGCCTGGTTTTAAAATTCTAGTAAATCCAAAACTCATCTGAAATTCATGAAACTTGGCATGCTATCATGGAGCGGCATCAACATGCCGTGGTAATTTTTTTGTCCCATTTGGGGCAGGTTTGGGTATATGCTTCTCACAATCCAGAGCTTCTCACAACAAGCATGATGGTTTCGGTAGGGAACGTCCCACCTTTGGGGATGAAACGATATCCATTGCCTCTTATTGCTTTCAAATTTTTTCTCGTGTCAACATAGAACAACAGGAGTGTTGTGTTAATTTTTGTGATTTGTCGGGGTTCGTTTGGACATTTTTATGCATTAACTGAGTTTTCAATGCATTTATGTGCATAATTCAAATTTGAACTACATGCACATGCTCCAGTGCATATCAATTGGTTGAAAAATCAAATCTGTGTCCTTGGGTGCATGCTTAGGTCCCATGCAAGAAATGGGAATGAATTTCAAACACCAGGGAACCGTTGATTGCCGACAAAACATTAAGATGTCTGGTTTTTAAATTATAGTAAATCCAAAACTCGTCTGAAATTCATGAAACTTGGCATGCTATCATGGAGCGGCATCAACATGTCGTGGTAAAATTTTTGTCCCATTTGGGGCAGGTTTGGGTATATGCTTCTCACAAGCCAGAGCTTCTCACAACAAGCATGATGGTTTCGATAGGGAACGTCCCACCTTTGGGGACGAAATGATATCCATTGCCTCTTATTGCTTTCAAATTTTTTCTCGTGTCAACATAGAAGAACATGAGTGTTTGTCAATTTTTGTGATTTTTCGGGGTTCGTTTGGACATTTTTATGCATTAACTAAGTTTTCAATGCATTTATGTGCATAATTCAAATTTGAACTACATGCACATGCTCCAGTGCATATAAATTGGTTGAAAAATCAAATCTGTGTCCTAGGGTGCATGCTTAGGTCCCATGCAAGAAATGGGAATGAATTTCAAACACCAGGGCACCGTTGATTGCTGGCAAAACGTTGAGATGTCTGGTTTTTAAATTCTAGTAAATCCAAAACTCGTCTAAAATTCATGAAACTTGGCATTCTATCATGGAATGGCACCCGACATGCTGTGGTATTTTTGTGTCCATTTTGAGAGAAGGCGCACTCGAATAATGACAGCCAACAAAGGCATTTTGAAAAAATAGCTGCCACTTTAAAATCTCAAACGTCTGTATAATTCAAACCGTGTGCGTTCTGTTAACCATTCACGTGACGCCACGTGTCTTGGTTTTAATGGCTGTAGGAGGTGCCGTGCGGACAGCTGCTTGACCTTGACTGAACAGGAGGCGTGCGAGCGCCGTCCGGTGCGCAGGCTAACCGAGAGGCGTGCAAGCTGTCCTCGAATGCGCTGGCTCACCAGGAAGCGTGCGAGCTGTACACTGCGCAGGCTCACTGGGAAGCGATCCCTTTGACTTCCATGGCCGCCCGCCTTGCTCGCATCCTCTCCATTAATGGCGCCCAAGCCGCAGTTTAATTCGGTTTTTAAATATAAAACAATCATCGCAAACGTTTTAGTTAGAACACCCGTATGCAAACCGACAGCTTCCCCAGGAAGCCAAGAGAAAATGTGCGGAGCAGGATTTCTGCAGCTCTTGATCGCAAACGTTTTAGATAGAACACCCATATGCAAAGTGAGAGCAACACAGGATTTGTCCATCCCTTCAACGCAAACGGTTGTTTTGGATGACCATGGAAGCGTACACAAGCTATGAGATGTACAGGCGGATCGTTGACATGAGGAACTGTCTTCTTCCTGACCTAGACGATGGATATGGCAACATAGCAATGGCGGGAGCGTCACAAGAAGTAGATGACTAGACGATCGTTTCTCCTACTTTAGAATGCATGCAATTGTTTATTGAGGTCTGTGCGAATGATCTGTATAGTCACTTATGTAATTGGATGTTTATTTCAGTTATATATATATACATGTTATTCTACTGTAGACAGAGCAAATCACACGGCTTATTAGCAGCAACCGTCTCTGTTATTATTGGTCTTCGCACACATTTTTGATTATCGACATGTTTGCCGCGTATCACACACATCTTGTTCAGTTGAACCGTTTCCATTGTGTTGCCTAATCACACACAGTTCATCCCAGTGAACCGTATGCTGTATACCGCAAACGCCTTCATCTGGCTGCCCGTTTCTTTTGTTCCTCCTCATCCCAAACAGTTAATTGAGCTGAACTATATGCCCTGCATTGCACACGCAACTAAATTCTGAACCGTGTTTGATGCATCCGTCATCGCAAACGTTTTGCACCTTTTTGATGGTTTTTTACACCACCGTTTGCGATTATGGCATCGCACACAGTTTCGTCGAAGGGTCTCTGATCGTAGTGTCGCGTTTGGACCATCCTGCGGTAGTGCGTGTAAAGGAGATGATTCACCTTTGTATGTATGAAGTAGATGTGGCACGTGTCACTTGCCAAATGGACTCTTGACATGGTGATGTCCATAGGATGCTCCGCATCATCCCCTCCCCCTTGGGAAAGATCCGACCTCGGATCAAAATCCAAATCACCATGGGAAAGAGATGATGTTGCCGTGTAGAAGTGGACGATCACCAAGCATTCATCATCTTGTAGTTTCAGATGGGCACTCTCCAATTTCACACCGTCTTGTAATTCCATCAAAAGGAGCAAAGATAACAAGCACTTGGAAAAACAAATGTTGTTGGCGTAAGAGCAAAACCAAGCATTCAAGAGGTGATTCACCCAACAAGTGTTGTCATCAAGCATAGCATATGGTTTGACAAAGAAGTGTGGCATGGCATTTAAGCATTTAAATTGAGCAAAATCAAGTACATCATGGAAACAAGCATGCAAATGGGAGGTAGAGATGCAAATATGTTTGAGAAGTGAACAAGCATCTACCTCAAGGTCATAGCAAGAATGCACAAAGTGTTCAACAAAAGGTCTATGGTAGGCATAAGAATCATCCACAACACCAAATATAATGATATGTCTAAACACATGTGATAAGTGCAAGACAAATCCAAGCATAATGTGCATAGGGTGTAGTGAAGATATCGAGGCACTCAACATAATGGAAAGAGAAATTGTTCAACATGTGTGAGGCAATCAAGTCAATCATGTGACAAGCTATGGGACATGGCATATGTGAAGAATTGACATTGTTGCAACCAAACAGATGATAGGAGCAAGTAATCCAGGAACTAGATGCAACACACAAGGTATATATGTCATGAGGCATAGCAATGTGGCAATGATAAGTCCAAGCAAGGTTGCTAGCATGTGTGCAAAGTGTCATGGTGCAAGCAACACATGAAGTATGATCCACAATATGCATGCTCATGGTTTGGGTGTTCTCGAGATAGAAGAATATCACCTCAAAAGCATGTCCTTGTGCGTCCTTCACAATACCGAAGTGGTAGGAAATGTGGTGTAGAAGCGAGTCGTGGTCGAATGTATGAGGCTCGCTCTCAAAAGCTCGAATGGTCAACTCACGTGAAGTGGAAGTCGACACAAAGTCCAAGTATCCTACACATGCACAAAAGAAAGCAAACAACGCATGTGCATGGTAGATGAACACATCATCCATCATGATGGTTCTCTTCTCTTGCACATAACCATTAGTAGCAAAAGTGCATGAATAATATGATGCGACAATGTGCATATTCATGTCACTAGGCATATGGTGCAAAGAGGGAAGATAAGCATGCTTCGCACGAAATATGTCAAAATCTCCAAATATATGTGAGAATGCTATGGGGGCAATCTCATTAGCAAGACTAAAAGCATTGTTGCACTCAATACAAGGCAAATCATCTAACAAGAGAGAGGCAACATATGGAGACATATAACAACATGTAATAGCAATCATGTGCAAAACATGGAAATAGTGGCTATCAACCGCATGAAATGAGAAAGTATGAATCATGGGTGATGCACGACGCGAAGCAAGCATATTGTGACAGCCTGGTTTTTGCCCTCTCTTCTTTTTCTGATTTTTATTTGGTTTTTATTTGAATTTGGAGTTTTGGATCTTTTCAGTTGGACTTAAACACTTGTGCATCACCTTGATTTTCACCTAAGGGACTCATCCCTCTCCCTAGCTATCATTTCTTCTCTGGTTAACATCAAAATAATATTATGAATATTTTTATTCAATGAAAAATATTCATTTTCTCCTCCAAAACCCTAACCAGCCACATGTGTTCCAAAGCAACCCCTATTTTTCTTGCCCACAAAAATCTGAGAAAATTTCCAAATATTCTTTTAACCCTAGGGCACCTTTCTGAGCAAAAATATTGCATCACTTTTTGGAATATTTTTGCTACAGAAAATATTTTCTGTTCTGACCAGAAATGGTAGTTTCTACAGCAACTACCATTTTACTTACTCCAATACTGCTGAATTTTCTTGTGCATCACTACCTTCCTAGATGATTGCTAACCTCCAAAGCTCAGCACCCAACTCCTACTAATTTGACCACAGTTAACTCTCAAAGTTACTGCCCAGAAACTTACCAGGAAGTGAAACTCCAACTAACAACACCTGGGCTCGACTCAAAGCATTGGCACAACCCAAAACACTAAGGACTACACGCCAGACATGAAATTGGGGCCAGCTGTGGCTCTATGCCGAAGTGCACGCGGTGACCACGCATGTGCATGGTGCCAACATGCTAGCCGACGCGCTCTGAGTGCCGCCGAGCGCTCCGTTCGTCGCGTGCTCGCTTCCCCGGCTGCCGCACCTTGCCAAACTTCGCCACCATCACCGTCTCGATGCCCTTAACCCCCACTTGGCACTCGCCGACGCGGGAGCTCGCCGCAGCGAGCACAGGCTCGACTCGGCCAACAGAACAGTGCGTCGCGCACTATGTTCGTCGCCACCCCTCGTTCCTGTGCTCGTCGCCGCCCTCTCATAGTGCCCACGTGAGCTGCGTCGCCTTTCCCCCCGCTCATTGACACCGTTCGTCGCCGGGCGCCATGTCCAGGTGTCCTCCGACGGAGCCCGATCCCCTCACCTCGCTCGCCTATAAATGCAGCCCTCCCCAGCCCTCTCGAGCATCACAAACTCACCTCACACACTCCACAAGACAGTAGGAAGCTGTAGCCCGGCCGGGCAGGCCTCGGGCCACCGTTCCCGAGCTCGAGCTCGCTGGCGATCCCCACGGTTCACCCCCACCACTCCAGCCCCTCCCAGGCTCGGGCTACTCTTCCAGAGCCTCCGCCGTGCTGCAGTGGTGCCGTCCGACCCATTTGGAGCCACTGGTGCCGCCTCCCGTCGCCGTCATCCCCAACTCCAGCGACCTCTGCTCTCTGTCGCTGCTGGAGAGGCTCGTTCCTGTCGGGTGGTAGGTGCGACATATGCCAACGGGTGGCTTATCATTGTGGGTGCCAATAAGACATCGCCGGTGCCTGGAAACGGGATGAGGCGAAGACATGCACGCCGGCGGATCTTACCCAGGTTCGGGGCTCTCCGAGGAGATAACACCCCTAGTCCTGCTCTGCGGGGTCTCCGCATGATCACTAGATCAGGAAAAGTAGCTACAATCGCTCCTAGAGCTGTTGGGTTCAAGGGAGAAGAAGAACAAGGCTAGCTCTCGCTTCTCTCTCTCTCTATGGTGTGTGTGCTATGCTTAGAAGCCAACCCTTTGCATGGGTGCCCCGGGGGGTTTATATAGGCCTACCCCCCGGGGGTACAATCGTAATCCAGCTGGGCACTGGTCCCAGCCGTCAGTGTCTATGCTCGCCGGCTTCTCCGCCGGCTGTTGGGGCCCGCCGACTGGTGGGTCCCGCCGCTGCCGGCCTCTTGGTCGACAGGCCGGCCCCACCGCCTAAGGTCTTGTCGGCGGCTGCTTACTGTAGCCTCGCCCCTGATGACGAGGGCTTCGTTGAGGTAAGCGTGGCTACAGTGGGCCGCCTCGAGGGCTCTCACTGTAGCCTTACCTCGTCTTGTCTCCTTAATGTGGCACATGCTTCGAGGGAGGGGGTAGCCGACTTCTGGGGGCCGGCTACGCCCTTGGCCGACTGGGGGAGGCCGGGCCGCCTCCGCGCCTCTCTCTGGCTGAAGGGGCCCGCCGCCCGTGGGCCGTACCGGCGTCTGCCGTGGGTGACGTCGAGGCTAGCATGGCTACAGTGCCGAGCCGGACGGGGGATGGCCGTCCCGTACGGCATCCTGTGGCCATGCCTGCCTCGGGCTTCGGGGGTAGTGGGCCGCACTGTGGCCACACCCGTCTTGTCACCGTTATGTGGCGTAGCTTAGGTGGTTGCGGTCTTGGCCGGCTTCTTGGAGTCGGCGTTCTTCGGGGCTGGCTTCGGGGAAGTCGGCGTCCTTTACGGCCGGCTTCCTGGAGTCGGCCACCCCGTGGTTATCCTGGGGGGGAGGTTGCTGAGGCCGGGCTGCCTTCCGCGAGTCGGCTTCAGAGGTAGCCGGCCAGGGAAGGTGGTCCGATGCTTGGAGTGCTTGAAGGCCCAAAGGCCTGATAATTTTTTTTGGAAGAGCCAGGGGCAGTCGGTTAGGCTACCCGTGGCCATTTACTCCAACAGTAGTCCCCGAAGCTGATTGGGCTTCGAGGTTGGGTAGGAGTTGAGTTGCTCGATCAGCTTCCCATCTTGACAAGTCGGCAGCTGGGAACCGGCTTTGGTTAGGCGCGCCGCCTTGGTCGAAAACTCCGGAGTCGGAGGGCGGGAGCTCGCCAGTGCGTGCCCCGGGCCGCGGGCCGGCCACTTGCCATCTGCGAACCACGTGGCCTCTCTCGGCCAGAAATCCTGCCAGCCCACGCGCGCGACGGGACGTCGCCGCAGGGCGGGGGCCCGCCACGCCCACGCCCGGGCCCAGGCGCGGATTCTCTGCAGCCCGAAACCGCCCGCACGTCTCCTTGCGGCAGTTTCGGCACGCCTTTAGGGCGTGATAATCGCGAGGCATGGGGGGAGTGGGTGCAGTTAATCCCACGTCTCACCCCACGTCCGGCCTCCCCGGCTTCACCTCGCGAAGCTATAAGTAGGGGGAGAGGGAGAGCGGCAGGCTCTCGCACGCTCCTCCTCCTTCCACCATCTTCTTTCTCTTGCCGTTTCTTGCAACAGCGCCTCGCCGCCGCGCTCTTCCACTACTCGTTCCTCCGCCGCCGCGCTCGTTTTCACCATGCCTCCCGCCACGGAGCAATATGGCGGGGATTGGGACGGCTCCAACGTCCACGAAGATCACATCGAATTCCTCCGCAAGACGTGGCGGCTGCCCAGCGCGGACAAGGTGGAGGTCCGTCTCGCTCCGGCGAAGGAGCTTACGCCGGAGCCGCGGGAGGGCGAGCGGGTGGTCTTCCGCTCGCATTTCTTGCGCGGAATCGGCCTGCCTGTGAGTGCCTTCTTCCGCTCTTGGCTCGAGTTCTACCAGCTCCAGCCGCACCACCTCACCCCGAACGCGGTGGTGCTGCTGTCTGCCTTCGTCACCCTGTGCGAAGGCTACCTCGGCGTCCTCCCCACCCTCGAGCTCTGGGGGGAGTTCTTCCAGTCCAAGCTGGGCATGTGCTCGCGGGGCGTGCCGGCTCAGACTGGCGCCTTCATCGCGGGGCGGAGGGTGGCTGCCGACAACCCCTTCCCCATCATCACGCTGATCTAGTCGGTGAAGCTGTGGCAAAAGTCGTATTTCTACGTCAGGAGCATCGCCCCGCAGGGCGACTACATCAACCTGCCGGCTTATGTAGCCGGCCCACTGGAGGGCAGGCGGCCCTAGTGGTCCTACCGGGCCGTGACTCTGACGCCGGCTGGATCCGCAGCCGTCGCCCGAGTGCGAGCGATGACCCAGTCGGATGGCTTGACGGGGCCCGACCTGCTGGCCGCCTTCGTCACGCGCCGGGTACTTCCGCTCCAGAGCCGCCCTCATCTGATCTGTCAGATGAGCGGCCAGCTCGATCCGAGCCGGATGTGCACCAAGGACATGCCGCACACGGAGGTTGCCTATATGGTGAACTACCTCGCGAACTGCAAACTCTCCGAAGAGTGGCAGTTCGGCAAGGAGCCATATAGCCGAGCCAATCCACCGCCCACAGTATGTTCTCCTGTTCTCTTCTTTTTCTCTTAGCTTTGTCGCCGAGTTCCTTCGGCCGATTCTGACTAGTCGGCTTGTCTTCGACAGAGTCCTCTTCTTCGGCCCGCCAGCGGGTCGGATGCGGAGCGCCGGTTCGTCCCCGACCGGATGCAGCACGACCTGGAGGACCCCGACTTGGGGGCGGCCGCTATGGATGACAATACCGAGCCGGGTGGTGGCCAAGCCGGCGGCGAAGCAGGCGGCTCCGGGCATGGAGTCACCTTCGACGACTGGCCGGACGACGATGAGGCCGAAGTCGTCCCGCGCCGCCGGCCGGCATCTGGACGCGGCGCGGGTTCCTCTGCTGCACCGCCTGCTCGGGGCGGCAGGCAAAAGCGTCGCGCCGCCCAGGGTTTGTTCGGCAGTCGGACGAAGAAACCCAGGGTCGGGGCGGCGGCGACCAGGCGGGAGGAGGCGGCCGCGAAGGCGGCTCGCTTCCGCAAGACGGTGAAGCAACCACAGACTGTGTCAGCGTAAGTTCGAATTCTTTTGTATACTCTTTTTTCTTTCTTTTCTCTGGTGGTTCCTGAACCCTTGTCTTTTTCTCCAAACAACCAGAGCTCCATTGTCGCTTGAGCGGGCGGCTGCCGCCTCCGTCGTCGAGTCGCCGAGGGGGTCTGGGAGCACCACTCGCCGCGTGGACCCCCGTGCCGACCTTCAGGAAGCGACAGAACGGAACGCGCGGGAGGCGCGGGAGGAGCGGGAGGCGGAGGCACGGAAGGCGGCCGCCGCCCAGGCGGCGCAGGAGGAGGAGGCGGCGAAGGCGCGCGCCGACGCCGCAGCCAAGGCCCAAGCGGAGGCTGCTGCTGCGACAGCGGCGGAGGGGGCCTTGTTGGTCACCCCGCTGCGTGTCGTAGCACCTGGGGCCCCGGAGCCCTCGCCAGAAGGAGCCGGCGGCGACCAGCCAGGGCTGGAGAGGGATGACGACGTCGTCGTCCTGGAGAGGGTGCCGGTGCCGACCCCACCGACTGGGGCGGCTCAAGGCGGCCGGCCTGATCTGCCGCCTGCGCAGTCGGCGGGGGGCGAGCCGGCCGCGAGGACTGAGCTGGCGGTCCGGATGCCGCCGAGCCGGCGCGCGGGGAAGGCTGCGTTAGAGCCACAGAAGGCCGCGTCGGAGCCGCAGCCGGCCGCGGGGTCCAGCTCGTTGGCCCAGGATGTGGAGGTGGCCAGCGCTACCTCGGGGTGGACGCCGGGCGGAGGGACGACCGTGATGAACATGGCCGCGCAGGATGTCCGGACCCGGCTCCAGGCTCATGCTACGGCGCTGAGGCAGTACACCGACGAGTTCCTTGCGACGCGGGCGGCCATCCGGGTTAGTCTTCTTATCTTGCTTCTTCTTGGTCTTGATTTCTTCCGTGGGGGCGCGTCAGCGCACCCACTGGGTGTAGTCCCCGAGTTCCGAGTCGGCTGCTGAGCAAGCGGCTTGGAACTTCTTAGTGGATTTGGCTTTGCTATTCTTGTTCTTACTTCGATCTTCTGTCTATCTTGCAGGACTACCACAATCTTCGTGCGGCCGCCTTCAACCCCCAGGCTCGGGAGCTGACCCAGAAGACCGCCGACCTTACTGAGAGCCAGGGTACGTGCTTTGTTCTTTATCTCATGTGGGGGCGCGTCAGCGCACCCACTGGGTGTAGTCCCTGAGATTCGGGCCGACTGCTGAGCAGTCGGGTCGGATCTTCCTTGACGACTTCCTCTTACTGTTCTTTCTTTTTCTGCCGTCTCTGCAGCGGCCAACGCCGGTCTGAGGGCACAGCTGGGAGAGTCTTAGACTGCCCTTCGTGCCAAGGATGCCGAGCTCGCCGCCTTGGTGCAGGAACGCGACCGCCTGGCCAAGAAGTTGGCCGACCAGGAGGAAGGCCACAAGGCGGCTCTGAAGGCGGTGCAGGACCGCGAAGCCGCCCTCCAGGCCGAGTACGAGACGGAGGCGGCTGGCTGGGCTGAAGCGAGGCAAACTCTGATCTCTGGCTATGGTCAGATCGAAGATCTGGTTGACGGTAAGCCGCCTACTTCTTCGTCCTTTCTTGCCGTCTGCCGCTTTTGGCTCGCTTTCTGACTTGGTGTTCTTCTCTTCTTTTCTTCTTCTTTCTTGCACAGAGTATTTCCCTGGCTATTCTACCGCCACCAACCAGATCATCGAGGCCCGCTGCCAAGCGCGAAGGCAGGCTGGCTTCGAGATTTCGCCAACCGCCGGCCGTTCGCTGGAGGAGCAGCTCTTGGCGATCCAGGCCCGCATCCAGCCGGCTCACCGACTGCTCCGCTGGCTTCAGCGTGCTGGGGCGCAAGTATTGGCCGCCCTCTGGCTCGGCCAAGTGGTTCCTCGCACCCCCAGTCGAACTGCCGACTGGCTGGAGGTGGCAGTCGGCCGCTTTGAAGCCTGGAAGGCCTCGACGGCTCGGTCCGGCGCCAGGCGGGCGCTGGAGTTCGTCAAGGCCTGGTATCCCGGCCTGAGCCTGGATCAGCTGGCTACTTGGCGGCAGCAAGCTGACACGGAGCTGGAGCCGGCGCGGCCGGCTATCATCCGGCGGGCTTCGGCGATCGCCGACTACACCGACACCAGCGTCTTCGCCCCTGAGGTAGACGACAACGGTGTCGCCCAGCCGGAGGAGTGGTTCGGGCTGAACCCGGCAGACGGTGAAGACTCGGCGGAGGAGATCGACTCCAGCGACGAGGGCGAAGAGGAGGAGGAGGAAGGTGAAGACACCGAGCCGGCTGGTGGAGCAGCCGACCAGCATCAGCCTGACCGCGCCTCCAACACCACGTCACGCGCGAGTGTGTCGCCTGCCACCGGTGGTGACCAAGCCGAGACCCGCTAGGCGGCCACCCCTTCAGCCGGCGAGGTCGTCTCCACCGACCAGCTCGGCTTCCGCACCGCGCCCTAGTCTAGTCTGCCATCTTTTGTTTTCCTGTCCTGTCACTTTTGGAACAATATTCTGTTAAGTCTGCACAATTCCACCCACTGTGGGTGTATTCGAACTATGTCGATTGCCGGCCTGTTGGGGGCTTTATATGTATATATAACTTATGCATGCATTTGGCCTTTCCTCGTACTTTGCTTTTCATCCTTCTACTGTTTCCTTTGCCGCCCTCCCTTGGTTGCCGCCTCCCCAGTCAGACAGTTGCTTTGCAATCTGTAGCTGGAGGAGTGCTTGGCCAATGGGGGGGGGGAAGTACTCTAGCTTTGCTGGACTAAAGCTAAGTGTTTAGGAAGCCGTCCAGCCGGCTGTTCTGACAGCCGGCAAGCGTGGTTGGAGGCCGTCTTTTTGCTATATAAGTTCGTTGGTCCTTAGCTGTTTTTCGTGTGGGCGTCCTTTCTCCCTTGCCTCTTGCTAGTCGGACAGTCGGTTCTTCGAGCTGCGACTTTCAGCAAGAGAGGACTCGGGAGTCGGCACACTACTTGTCTGACTTCAGGTAGAACTTTTAATATAGCTAGAGGTGGCCAGTCCCCGGGCCGACTAGTCGAACCCGGTGCCCAACAAGAAATCAAATGTAATAATACATTCATGGATATGACACTTGTCATTCATAGATAAACAAAGGCAGTCCCCGAGTACTGTTCGGGGGGCCTGTTGGTTTGTACTTAATACAAAAGGGTAGCATGATACATACTGCTTTCAACTGTAAAATCTTCTCAGGAGGTTTGCGTTCCATGGTCGCTCCGACTCCTTGCCGGAGTCGTCTCTCTTGCATGCTCTTGGTTTTTGCGCGTCGATCAGGTAGTAGGAGTCGTTGCCTAGTGCCTTGCTGATGACGAAGGGGCCTTCCCAAGGGGCCGAGAGCTTGTGCTAGCCGGCTGTTCGCTGGATCAGCCGGAGCACAAGGTCACCCTCTTGGAAGGATCTTGGCTTGACCTTGCGGTTGTAGTAGCGGCGCAGCCCTTGCTGGTAGATGGCGGACCGGCTGAGTGCTAACAGCCGGCCTTCTTCCAGTAGGTCGACGCCGTCTTCTCTTGCTTCCTTGGCCTCCTCCTCCGTGTACATGGTGATCCGAGGCGAGTCGAACTCGATGTCTGTTGGGATGACAGCCTCGGCACCATACACGAGGAAGAATGGAGTGAAGCCGGTTGACTTGTTGGGTGTAGTGCGCAGACTCCAGAGGACAGCCAGCAGCTCATCGAGCCAGCAGCCGGCTGACCGCTCCAGTGGTACAACCAGTTGGGGCTTGATGCCGGAGAGGATGAGTCCATTTGCTCGCTCGACCTGGCCGTTTGACTGCGGGTGGGCAACGGACGCTAAGTCCAGTCGGATGCCCTGCGTCACGCAGAAACGTGCCAGTGCTCCTTTGGCGAAGTTCATGCCATTGTCGGTGATGATGCTGTGCGGCACGCCGTACCGAGTAGTGATGTCAGTGATGAATGTCACGGCAGTCGGCCCGTTCAGCTTCTTAATCGGCTTTGCTTCGATCCACTTTGTGAACTTGTCCACAGCGACAAGTAGATGCGTCAAGCCGCCGCGGGCTGTCTTGAAAGGGCCCACCATGTCCAGTCCCCAGACGGCAAAAGGCCAGGTGAGGGGAATGGTCTTGAGTGCAGAAGCCGGCAGGTGTTGCTTGGAACTAAAAACTTGGCATCCTCTGCAGCTCTTGACTATTTCTTTAGCATCCTCCAAGGCAGTCGGCCAAGAGAAACCATGGCGGAAAGCCTTGTCCACAAGTGATCTTGAGGCTGCGTGGTGGCCGCATTCGCCTTGGTGGATATCCTTGAGGATTGCCACTCCTTTTTCTGGCTCGACACAACGCTGGAAGACTCCAGTGACGCTGCGCTTCACAAGCTCTCTGTTGATTATTGCATATGTTGTGGCTCGTCGTTGCACTAGTCTTGCTGAGATCTCATCAGCCGGCAGCTCTCTGCTGACTAGGAACTTGAGGATGGGCTGGGCCCATGACGGAGCTGTGACCTCTTCTTCTGTTAGTGTAGCCACCATGACTCGGGAGGGTGGGTTGGGTGGCGTGGAATTGGAGTCGGCCACCGCTTCTTGTGTCGTTGCAGTCCCCGGGCCGGGTTCTGAAGTCCCCGGGCCGGGTGTGACTACGGCAGTCCCCGGGCCAGTTGTCGAAGTCCCCGTGCCGCCTGCGGGGTTCCTCCAGTCGGATCCGGCTGCATCTGGCGCAGGCGGTACGAAGATAGAGTCCGACTCTGGAGACGGCTTGATGGACGGCTTGAGGAGGTGCGAGAGGGAGACGCCAGTCGGTATGGCTTGTCGGGTGGAGCCGATCCGTGCTAGGGCATTTGCTTGGTCGTTGTCGGCCCTTGGCACGTGAAGGAACTCGCACCCTTCGAAGTATCCACTGATCTGCTGGACGAGGAATCGATAGCTCGCCATGTTCGCGTCCTTGGCGTCCCAGTCGCCAGACGACTGCTGGACCACCAAGTCTGAGTCGCCGTAACACAGGATCCGGCGTATGCCGAGCTCTTTGGCTAGCCGGAGCCCATGTACGAGCGCCTCGTACTCGGCCACGTTGTTGGAGGCGGCGAAGTGGATCTGCAGCGTGTACTTGAGCTTGTCGCCTTTGGGAGAGGTGAGGACGATGCCGGCTCCCAAGCCGGTGCGCATCTTGGACCCGTCAAAGTGCATCCGCCAATGGGTAGAGTCGGGAGCCGGCGGTAGGTACTGGGTCTCGGCCCAGTCGACGAGGAAGTCGGCCAATGCTTGGGACTTGATGGCGGTGCGGGGTTGGTAGAAGATCATGTAGGGCGCCAGTGCAATAGCCCATTTAGCCACCCGACCAGATGCATCCCGGCTGCCTATGATGTCAGTGAGCGGGGCGGTGCACACGACCGTGATGGGGTGTTCTTGGAAGTAGGGCTTCAGTTTCTTGGTGGCGAAGTATACCCCATAGCACATCTTCTGGTAGTGCGGGTAGTTCTGCTTTGAGCTGGATAGCACTTCGCTTAGGTAGTACACTGGCCTCTGGACTAGCTGGGCTCGGCCTTCTTCCGGGCGCTGGACCACAACAACAATACTGACTACTCGGCTAGTCGCAGCGATGTAGAGGAGCATGGGCTCCTTTTCAGTTGGCGCTACCAGGACAGGCGGAGTGGTCAGCATTTTCTTCAACTCATGGAAGGCTTGGTCGGCTTGGTCATTCCACTCGAAGTGAGTGGACTTCTTCATGAGTCGGTACAGGGGGAGAGCCTTCTCTCCTAGTCGGCTGATAAAACGATTCAGGGAGGCCAAGCAGCCGGTGAACTTCTGCACATCTCGCAATTTGGTGGGAATCTCCATTCTCTCGATGGCCTTGATCTTGACGGGGTTGCACTCGATGCCGCGTTCGGAGACCAGGAAGCCTAGCAGCTGGCCGGCTGGTACTCCGAACACGCACTTCTCGGGGTTGAGCTTGATTTGGAATCGGCGCAAGTTGGCGAATGTTTCTTTGAGATCTTCCAGCAGGGTACCGCGCTTCTCTGTCTTCACCACAATGTCGTCTACATAGACGTGGGCATTTCTGCTGAGTTGTTTCAAGAGGCATTTCTGCATGCAACGCTGAAAAGTGACGCCAGCATTTCTCAAGCCGAACGTCATAGTCAGGTAGCAGAAAGCTCCAAAAGGGTGTGATGAAGGCAGTTTTCAGGCGATCAGCTGGGTCCAACTTGATCTGATGGTACCATGAGTACGCATCCAAAAAACTCAACAACTCGCATCCGGCTGTGGAGTCTATCACTTGGTCAATCTGTGGCAGAGCAAACGGATCCTTTGGGCAGGCTTTGTTCAGGCTGGTGTAGTATATACACATACGCCACTTGTTATTCTTCTTCAGAACCAGAACTGGGTTGGCAAGCCACTCTGGAAAGAACACTTCCATGATAAAGCCAGCGGCAAGGAGCCGGGCTATCTCTTCTCCCACGATTCTTCGCTTCTCTTCTGACAGTTGGCGGAGGGGTTGCTTGACCGGCTTCGCGTCGGCGCGGACATGTAATTTGTGCTCGGCGAAATCCTTCGGGACACCGGGCATGTCCTTTGGGGACCATGCAAAAATGTCTCGATTCTCATGAAGGAAGTCGACGAGCTCGCCTTCCTATTTACTGTCCAAGTTCGCCCCGATGACAGCGAACCTCTCCAGGTTTTCCGGGTCCAGAGGTATCTTCTTCGTCTCTTTGGCAGGCTGGAAGGAGCCCTGCGCATCACAATCTTTGGGGTTGGGGGACAGGGCCGACTGCTTGCCGGCCATGGCCACAACCCGCTCCAGCATCTTCTTCTCTTCTGCCACCACGAGGGACTCGGCCAGCCGACTGCTGGCCATGGCACACTCGATGGACTTCTTGTAGTCGCCGGCTACCGTGATGATCCCCTTCGAGCTCGGCATCTTCATCTTCAGGTAGGCGTAGTGGGGCACAGCCATGAACTTGGCCAGAGCAGGTCGGCCAAGTAGAGCATGATAGGGGCTCTCCAAATCCACTACCTCGAACCAGATTGCTTCTCGGCGAAAATGATCTTTGTCTCCGAAGAGAACATCCATTTTAATCTTGCCGATTGGGGAGCAAGACAAGCCGGGGACGATACCATGGAAGACGGTGTGGCTCGGCATAAGCTGCTTCGCTTTGATGTTCAGCTTCTCCATGGTATCGCGGTACAGTATGTCGATACTGCTTCCGCCATCTATCAGGACGCGGGAGAATCGGGCAGCTCGCCTCTCTGTCGCGAGGGTGACATCCAAGACCATTGCGTAGGAGCCAGGAGAGGGCATCACCTCTGGGTGGTCGGCCTTGCTCCAGCTGATTGGCTTCTCTGACCAGTGCATGAACTTGGGGGGCGCTAGAGGCGACTGCATTAACTTCTTGATGCTGTCGGCGCCGACTGCGCTTGTCATCGGCTTGACTGGTGAAGACGACGTAGGCGGCGTGCTCTTCAGGGAATTCGTCTTGGATGGCGCCGACTGTTGGCCGAGCCGCCGGCTGCTGGGGGGCTGGAGGCGGCGGACCGGGAGGCGGAGGCGACAACATCCCCTCGCCCTTGGTGATTCGCGTGAGCCAGTGGCATTTCCGGGTCGTGTGGTTAGACGGCTTCGCGCTGCTGTGGAACTTGCAGGGGGCGTCATGAGCCTGCTCGTAAGAGAAAGCCGGCTGCCAAGCCGGCCTGCCGCCCTTCTTCTTGGAGCGCGCCGTTCTTCGGGCTGCTCATCTTCAATGGTGGCCACCTGCCGACTGGTGGAAGTCGGCATGGGGGCCTTGCGCTTGTGATCATTCTGGTAGGGGCGCCGATTGGGGTCGCCAGCCGGCGTCTTGGGAGCCGGAGCAATCACCTTTCCTGAGGCGTCTACTCGAAGCTCGGTCTTCATCGAGGAGTCGGCCGTGGCGTACTTGTCCGCGATGACCAGCAACTCGTCGAGGGTAGCCGGCTCGTCGCAGAGGAGTCGGTGCTTGAGGAGGGTGCCCTCTCGGCACCCGGCGGTGAAGTACTCGATGGCCTGAACCTCATGCACCCCCTCGCAGGAGTTGCGGAGCTCGGCCCACCGCGTGAGGTAGTCGCGGGTAGACTCGTTGGGCCCTTGGACGCAGAGGGAGAGCTGGCGAGGCTTGGGAGGCCGCTTGTAGGTGCTGGTGAAGTTGCGGACGAAGACTTCTGTGAAGTCCAGCCAACTGTTGATGCTGTAGGGCTTGAGGCTGTTGAGCCACATGCGCGCCGTGCCTTGCAGCATGAGGGGGACGTACTTCACGGCGACGCGCCGATTGCCGTTGGCTATGCTGACAGCCGTGGAGTAGTCGATGAGCCAATCTTCCGGCTTTACTGAGCCGTTGTACTTGGGTGTGTCTCTGGGGAGCGAGAACCCTTTGGGAAAGGGCTCGTCGCGGATGCGGGGACCAAAGCATGGCGGGCCGACATCGTCCTCTTCTTCTAACGCCAAGGATCGAGCAAGGCGGTTGATCCAGTGGCGGGCGTCGTTCTCGCCGACTCCTTCTCGGCGGCCGAGTCGGTCGCCAGGAGTCGGGTGCGTGATAGGCGCCGGAGTGA
>NC_057802.1:88024156-88047200 GCF_018294505.1 Triticum aestivum
ACCGCTCGAGGGCGGCCCTCCGCGTCGCGCTCGATGGTGATGCGAGTCCGGCTGCGGCTGGCAGCCGGCTCCTTGTCTTTCTTCTGGCGTGCACCGCTCGCAGTCGGCGAGGTGGGACGTCGCGGCGTGCTCCCGGCGCGGGGGATGACTATCAGCACGGGCGCCGGCTTCGTGTCGTTCCGCAGCCGCGTCGATCAGCTGCTGGATCCGTCTTGTCATGTAGGGGAGCTCATCGGCTCCCAGCCCATTGAGCTCTTCTGCAGCTGCCTGAGCGGCTCGCAGATTCTCGAGCGGGGTGGCGTAGACGGGGCGATCTGCCCCCAGCATGCTGGCGACGGCCGCGCCGCGCTTCTGGACGAAGCCGGCTCGGCTCGGACCGCTAGGCGGCGGCGTGCCGAAGGCGGCACGGTCGACTTCGCGCTGGTGGGCCTCGGTGAGTCGTCTCATGGAGGCTATCTTCTGGCCTTCCGCGATGAGGGCGAGGCGGCGTGCCTCCAGGGTCTTGGCGTCGGCATCGGCCGGGATGGGGACGGAGAGGTCGTGCATCGCCGCTTGCAGGGCGTCGTGAGCGTTCTCGCCCGAATTGGCGGCATGGCTGATGACCAACACCTCGGTGACAGCGCTGCTGCCGCTGTCAGCTCGAGGGAGAGGATCGTCGAAGACCACCACGTCGGAGGGGTAGGCGTCGAGCGATGCCGTGTCGGAGTCGACGAGCATCGGGTCGGTGGAGCCGACCGACTCCACATCTGTAGCAAGCTCGCTGGAGACGTGAAGCTGGTCGAGGAGGCTGACGAGGCGGCTCTCCGGGTAGTCCATGCCTGCGTCGGACGCAGGCTCGTCGGAGATGCGAGTCTTGCCGAGCAGATCGGCGAGGCAGCTCGCTGCGCAGGCGTCGTCGACACCTTGCAGCGCGTCGAGGCAAACGCCATCGGGCGCAGCAGGCTGGCTGCGCTCGCGGGGGAGGAAGAGGGTTCCCGTCCAGAACAGGTCTCCGGACGACGGTGCACCTGGCCCCATGGTGGGCGCCAAATGTCGGGTGGTAGGTGCGACATATGCCAACGGGTGGCTTATCATTGTGGGTGCCAATAAGACGTCGCCGGTGCCTGGAAACGGGATGAGGCGAAGACATGCACGCCGGCGGATCTTACCCAGGTTGGGGGCTCTCCGAGGAGATAACACCCCTAGTCCTTCTCTGCGGGGTCTCCGCATGATCACTATATCAGGAAAAGTAGCTACAATCGCTCCTACAGCTGTTGGGTTCAAGGGAGAAGAAGAACAAGGCTAGCTTTCGCTTCTCTCTCTCTATGGTGTGTGTGCTATGCTCAGAAGCCAACCCTTTGCAAGGGTGCCCCGGGGGGTTTATATAGGCCTACCCCCCGGGGGTACAATCGTAATCCGGCTGGGCACTGGTCCCAGCCGTCAGTGTCTATGCTCGCCGGCTTCTCCGCCGGCTGTTGGGGCCCGCCGACTGGTGGGTCCCGCCGGCTGCCGGCCTCTTGGTCGACAGGCCGGCCCCACCGCCTAAGGTCTTGTCGGCGGCTGCTTACTGTAGCCTCGCCCCTGATGACGAGGGCTTCGTTGAGGTAAGCGTGGCTATAGTGGGCCGCCTCGAGGGCTCTCACTGTAGCCTTACCTCGTCTTGTCTCCTTAATGTGGCACATGCTTCGAGGGAGGGGGTAGCCGACTTCTGGGGGCCGGCTACGCCCTTGGCCGACTGGGGGAGGCCGGGCCGCCTCCGCCGCCTCTCTCTGGCTGAAGGGGCCCGCCGCCCGTGGGCCGTACCGGCGTCTGCCGTGGGTGACGTCGAGGCTAGCATGGCTACAGTGCCGAGCCGGACGGGGGATGGCCGTCCCGTACGGCATCCTGTGGCCATGCCTGCCTCGGGCTTCGGGGGTAGTGGGCCGCACTGTGGCCACACCCGTCTTGTCACCGTTATGTGGCGTAGCTTAGGTGGTTGCGGTCTTGGCCGGCTTCTTGGAGTCGGCGTTCTTCGGGGCCGGCTTCGGGGAAGTCGGCGTCCTTTACGGCCGGCTTCCTGGAGTCGGCCACCCCGTGGTTATCCTGGGGGGGGGGAGGTTGCTGAGGCCGGGCCGCCTTCCGTGAGTCGTCTTCAGAGGTAGCCGGCCAGGGAAGGTGGTCCGATGCTTGGAGTGCTTGAAGGCCCAAAGGCCTGATAATTTTTTTGGAAGAGCCAGGGGCAGTCGGTTAAGCTACCCATGGCCATTTACTCCGACAGTTCCGATGCCGTCCGACCACCCCTAGCTATTCTACGGGTACGGGCAGGTGCGCCTCGGTCTTCTCTGTCGATCTATCCCTCTGGATCTGGCCAAAGTGCCCTCCTCGCCGGCGTGTGCTCCGGCAGAGCCCCGCCGTGCTCTGTTTCCTTCTCCCCCTCCCTCTCACCTGACCAGCGGGGCCTGTTGTCAGCTACTCTGGCCACACCTGAAGCGGTATGAGTGGTGGCTCCCCGCGGGTTTACGTCTTCGACGTCACCCCCAGTTCTATTTTTATTTAAATTGAATTCAAATTTAACTAGAGAGCTTCAAACAACCACAACTTTTTAACCATAAGTCCAAATGAATTGATTCTTTTTGCATTGTGTTCTTAATGAAAATATCTAGCAGCTCACCAAAAATGAGATTTTTCTCTGCTGTCTAGAATTTCTGGTGATTTTCAGAATGTTTCGTGATGTTTTGTTTTTATGTTTTTAATTGCTTTCAGAAGGTGAAGCTTGTCTTGAGGATCACCAGGAGGAGTGTGAACCTCACTTGCACTAAGGCAAGCCACAGCAACATTTTCATGGTGCCATAGCAATATTTGTGATTTTTCAACTTGAATAAATGCTTTAGTTCATGCATTTAAATCATTTAAATAACTATATACTTTCTGTTGGATGCTTGTTTAGCTTGATATGGTTAGTATACATTAGTTTGAAGCTAACTAAGTTAGTTTAAGTCAGTAGAAGTAATGCTTGGTGGTGAAGTAATAAAATGACTATGAAAAAGATTTAGTTTGGTGAATATTTTCTTAAATGAGGAAATGATTTATATTAAGTTACTAGCATGGTGAAGCTTGCTGAATAAATATAACCAGAGAAAGGTTATGAGTTGTTGATATGTATGGTTACTACTTGATGAAGTTGACCCATTTATTTTCAATGATAAGTGATGCATGTTATATGATTGCATCTTCATGGCATATCATGACACCGGTTATTTTCATTTTAAGTTGAACCTGATAATAACTCAACTTCAACATATCTTTGATCGGGTCATGGTGCCACTAAATCGAGTTTTTCCCAGTGCAACCACATTTGCCTTTATGGGAAGGCCTTTATTCGGTCGGTCGTAAGGCCTCTGGTCGGTGCTTCCAACGAGGGAAGGTTATGGGCGTGCGTTACCCTGGCCCAGTAAGCAGACATAACCTTGTGTGCCCGTTTATGTTTTTGCCACGACGGTGGCCATTGGTGTCTTTGGTAGACACGGGGCCACCCAGGACTTAGCCCAGTGGGGAGTGAGTCGGAGTGGCTGGGAGAGTGTCATGGCAATGGAGGGGTTTCGTCAGAATGTCGTTGGTCCACTCGAATGGGAGTACGAGGCCATAGATTCCGTGGTGTGGGTACAGTGCGCTACCTCTGTAGAGTGTATTTAATCTATCGATAGCCGAGTCCATGTTTAAATAATCCTGCACACTAAAGCTAATAACTTCGCACTGTTGGAAAGAGGATGGTTGAGAAACCATTTTGATGATGGAGACCAAGTTGTTGGTTAGTTTGTGATCCGAGAAAGATCACCGTTTGGTTACAAGGTAACCCGTTTAAAGACCAAGATGTTGGTCTGTTTGTGATCCGAGAAAGATCACCGTTTGGTTACGAGGTAACCCGTATGGTAAGCAAGTCCGAGGGGCTTGAGGCATGAGATATTATTCACTGCATCCCTAGTATGTTCTTGCATTGATGATAATATGCTTAAGATCATGATATTTCTTGTCATTATGTTTATGCTTGTTGTGAGCTTGCAAGTACATTCAATGTACTGACCTGGCATGTCATGCCAGATTTCAGGAAAGTCTCATTGGAACGGAGTGCTGTCCGAGTCTAGATTGTGTCCACATCGGTGTCCTGTGCTATGGAGTTTCGCTACGTCCTCGTTCCGCTGCCGCGTAGTTGTCGTGATCGAGGCCCCCCTTTATGTTCAATAAACAATGTACATATTGTTCAGCCGCACCGTGTCTGCCGCTTGGCCTCGCAACTTGTTGTAATATGAACTATGTACCGCTAGCATCAATAAAGCGGTTGTTTTCTGTACCAATATGTTGTGTATTGCCAGAAGACAAGATCTTTGGGCTGGCAATGCAAGCTAAACCCGTTGCTGTGAGCCGGGGTGCCACACATATCAAGCATGTCGTGCAAACTAGTGGAGCGAAGATGCAACACACTAGAGGATATCATGGCAATCATGTCATGTGAGCAAATAATAGGCATAGGCAATGCACATGACATATGGCAAGCACGAACACAAAGCGAGATCAAAACATCATCATAGGTATGGGACATAAAGCAAACGTGGCAATAACAAGCAATATCTCCACCAAGCATGCAAATACACATACAAGTATGAGAATCAAATGTCATGTGAGATGCAAAGCATGGGTCACAAATGCATGTCAAAGGCATCGAAATGAGCATATCATGCAAAGTGAACATGGCAATATGGGCATAAAGTGAGAAGTGGTAAATAACCCATAACCATGTGAGGGCCATGTAGAAGAGATGCGTGAAGTCTTTGCGCGAAGGGAGCGGTTGTAAGGACAATCCACGTGATCCCAAGTTATCGTTGCTCTCCAGAGCTCATTTTGTCAACTCATGGGATTGTGAGGTTGACAAGTATTCATGGGTACCTACACAAAAGAGCACAAACGAAAGAATGTGTGTGTGTGGTAAATGTACACATCATCCATCATGATGTGTATGTGAACATGCGTGTTAGCACAAGATAAAGAATGCTCAAAGAAATTTGAGGCACGGTAGAGAAACATGTCATCCATCATGAAAGAATAGTTATTGTGTTCAACATGATCGGGACGCAAATTATAGCAAGTGTGTGGCACAACAATAGCATTTTTATTCATGGGATGCATATGGTGCACACAATCATGGGAATCATGCAAAGTATAGGATGTAGTAAAATCTCCTAATGGGTATGAGGAAAGTATGAGGGTCTCCTCATGAGCAATAGCGGAAGCATAATATGGAGAAAATTGACAACATGGAAAACAATGCATTTCCAAAGCTAGGTGGTCATGTGATGGCATATGAGATAAATGATGCAAAGGAAGCATATCAATATCATCACAAGAAAAACAAATGCCAATAACCAAGGGTTTGTCATCTATGCCATATGTGCAAATTGGGTTTATTTTAATGGCATATGCATATTCACTACGATGAGATTGCAAATATGACATTCTGGTGATCTCACGCATAGCATATGAAAGTCAAGCGGATCATCCAACATGATGTGACCAAGAGAATTATCACAAGAAATCCTGTGTAACATGGCATCACAACTACTAGACTCCTCATGGCAATCATCGAACTCATCATAAATGGGTAAATCATTGCATGGGGAAAACATACTAGCATGAATCATGGGAATAGGTGGATCAACATCATGCAAGCAATCAATATCGAGAATGTCCACTAGTGGGACTAGAGCATCACCATCACCTATGTTACCTATGTCATTCAACTCATGTGGTGTAGGTGAGCTGGTATGAGCCAACTCGTGGTCATCGTCATCATGATGAAACCATGTGGGGGGTGCATCATAGTCCACCATGGCCATCGTCTTGTCCAAAGGAAGGACAAATTCATCGAAGATCGGCGCGTCATCATATATGGGACCTAGCACCACATGAGAAGACACAATAGAGGTAGAGGTTAAGTTGGTAGAAATAGAAATGGCCTCACATGCCCTATCAACTACCTCACTCTCTCGGTGGTGGCTCACCCACTCCCTCAAGGTAGGTGCACTCAATGTCACATATGGTGGAGTCACTCAAATCACTCAAGTGGTGGTGGTGGTGGCTCTCCTCACATGGGAATTGTGGCAACTCATCATATATGGGGCTAGTGGTGAAGTCACTCTCACTCTCAATATGGTGGCTAAAGTCACTCAAGTCATCATACGTCGTCGTGGTCGAAGGGAAAATCCCATGCTCAACCATCTCGTAGTCTTTGTCATGGATGAAGGCCAAAGATGGCACATCATCACTCTCATCATGGATGAAGGCCGAAGATGGCACATCATCACTCTCTTCGTGGATGAAGGCCGAAGATGGCACATCATCACTCTCGCCGTCTTGTAGCATGGTCATTGGAAAGTGAGCTCGGGTTCGAGTAGACTTGGCCTTCTTGAGTTCTTTCTCCGCCTTGAGGGCACCAATGTATAGTTCGTCGAGGGACTCATAGTTGTTGTTGAAGATGGTCTTGGCGATGTTGTTGTTCAATCCCATCATGAAGTAGAACTTCATCCAAATGGGGCCATCCACACTGGCTCGTCGCAAGGCTTCCTTCATGCTCTTGAAGTACTCGTCGAGGGACTTGAGTCCTTGTATGGTGTTCTCCAATTGGCGTTGAAGATGTTCCGTGTAGGTGGAAGGCACAAATTCTCGCCTCATCACTTTCTTCGTCTTGAACCAACTCATGTCGAAGCTCCTCGAAGGTGAGTGAAGCCACCAAATCAACGCGTAGTCGTGGAAGGTACTTGTGGCGCACTTCACTTGAACTTCGGAGGGTACTTGATGTAGCTTGAGGTAGTTGTCCATCTTGCGCTCCCACTCGAGGTACTCCTCAGGGTCATGAGTCCCAAAGAATGGAATCTCATCGTCGTCGTCGAAGTCGAAGTAGCTCGTGGAGGAAGTGGACTTGAGCTCGTGGAGTAGGCGAAGATGCCGTATGTCCGAAGGCGAAGCTGCCTTGTAGTCACTTGGCGAAGATGCCATCATAGTCGAAGAAGCCACAAACTTGAGGTTGATGTTGTTGTTCTGTATGTCCCGCACGCACGGGGTAGTAGAAGGCCGTGTGCACGGGGTCCCGTGTGCACGGGGGTCGGAGGCCCGTGTGCACGGGGGTGGCAGAGAAGCCAACTCTCGTCCACTAGGTCACTCTTCATGGTCTTGTCGATGTCGATGCTTGTGTGTACTTGCCGGAGATGGTAGCTCGGGAGTCTTTGCACTTGAGCATCTTCTCGAAGATGAGGAAGACCGCTTGCGGTTCTTGATGAGGACCTTGAGCTCCTCCATGTGCTTGTCCATCTTGGCGTTGATGAAGTTCTTCATAGCATCGAACTCGTCGTCGTGGTTGTAAACCGGAGATGATGTGCTTTTCCTATCCATCACAAGACTCGAGCAAAGGTGAGTAGGAAATGAGATAAACAATACCAAGCTACCTTTTCCCAAAGTTGAGGATGTATCTCGTGTCACTCAATGTGAAATGAAAGAATAGTGGAATTGGTACCGGACTTGTTCACTCACACCTACAAAGTAAAGCTTATCGAGTGGCTTGGTTAGGACAAGTGGCACAAATTTTCATGCAAATTTAAGTCCAAGATATTGTAAATGTTGAGATAAATCCAAAGGACTCAAATGCAAAGCAAGAGATCACAAATATAGAGGAGGGCAATAAAGAAACACACACGGTGGGATGATGGGGCTTGTGCAACTATAGGGATGGGCAATACAAAATTGCCTAACGAAGACTAAGCTCGTGTTGCACAAACACTAGAAGAGCACTAGCTTGATTGCACAATTGGGCATGATTCACCACTTGGCACCAACCTATATGTATGCAAGCTAAATGTTTCCTATTCCATGTATCCTCATGCACAAGTATCTCTTTTCATGCTAAACTCTCTTTTGCTTATAAGCTTATGATCATTCTTTTCTTGCTTAAAAGCATCTCTCTCTTTTTTGGCTCTTCTCTTCCTTTCCACTTTTCTTATTGGGCCTCAACCACAAATATGAGATAAGTATGACAAGATATGCACGGGATTAAACAATGGCACTATATGATATATCAATCGTATCACTATGGTGCAAAGTTTTCACGAAGCCCATCAATACCCGGATAGCTAGTCTCAATAGGTATGAAGGTATTCACAAATATGGTGGGGCTATCAAGATGTAATGGCAAGGAAGGAAAAGTTTATGACGGAATGGATACCTTCGTCACACTTAACCTTTCATGAAGTCGGGGGTAACTGATGTCGCTTGAAGCTACGTCAGTATTTCCCCAAAGAGGAAGGGATGATGCAGCACAGTGGCGGTAGGTATTTCCCTCAGATATGAAACTAAGGTTATCGAACTAGCAGGAGAACCAAGCAACACAACGTAAACAGCCCCTGCACATAAATAACAACACCTCGCAACCCGACGTGTTAAAGGGGTTGTCAATCCCTTTCGAGTAACGGCGCCAGAAATTGCGTGTTGACGGGAGAAAGTTGTAATATGTTAAATAAATATATCGCAAATAAAATAAAATGCAGCAAGATATTTTTGTATTTTTGGTTTAATAGATCTGAATAAAAAGAGCAAATAAAATACATCGCAAAGGTAAGTATATGAGAAAGAGACCTGGGGGCCATTGATTTCACTAGTGGCATCTCTCGAGAAAAATAGCAAACGGTGGGTGAACAAATTACTATTGGGCAATTGATAGAACTTCAAATAATCATGACGATATCCAGGCAATGATCATTATAGAGGCATCACGTCCAAGATTAGCAGACCGGCTCCTGCCTGCATCTACTACTATTACTCCACACATCGACCACTATCCAGCATGCATCTAGTGTATTAAGTTCATGGAGAAATGAAGTAATGCAATAAGAACGATGACATGATGTAGACAAGATCTACCTATGTAGAGATAGACCCCATCGTTTTATCCTTAGTAGCAACGACACATACATGTCATTTCCCCTTCTGTCACTGGGATCAAGCACCGTAAGATTGAACCCACTACAAAGCACCTCTTCCCATTGCAAGATAAATAGATCAAGTTGGCCAAACAAAACCCAAATATCGGAGAAGAAATACGAGGCTATAAGCAATCATGCATATAAGAGATCAAAAAAACTCAAATAACTTTCATGGATATAAAAAGATATAAATGATCATAAACTCAAAGTTCATCAGATCCCAAAAAACACACCGCAAAAAGAGTTACATCATATGGATCTCCAAGAGACCATTGTATTGAGAATTCAGCGAGAGAGAGGAAGCCATCTAGCTACTAACTACGGACCCGTAGGTCTACAAAGAACTAATCACACATCATCGGAGAGGCACCAATGGAGGTGGCGAACCCCATCCGAGTGTTGGGGAACGTAGTAATTTCAAAATTTTCCGACGCACACACAAGATGATGCTGATGCATAGCAATGAGAGGGGAGAGTGCTGTCCACGTACCCTCGTAGACCGTAAGCGGAAGCGTTATGACAACGCGGTTGATGTAGTCGTATGTCTTCATGATCGACCGATCCTAGTACCGAACGTACGACACCTCCGTGATCTGCACACGTTCAGCTCGGTGACGTCCCACGAACTCACGATCCAGCAGAGTGTCGATGGAGAGCTTCGTCAGCACGACAGCGTGATGATGGTGATGATGAAGCTACCGGCGCAGGGCTTCACCTAAGCACTACGGCGATATGACCGAGGTGGATTATGGTGGAGGGGGGCACCGCACACGGCTGGAAACAATCAACGTGTGTGTTCTAGGGTGCCCCCTGTCGGTGTCAAAACCGGCGGATCTCGGGTAGGGGGTCCCGAACTGTGCGTCTAAGGTCGATGGTAACAGGAGACGGGGGACACAATGTTTACCCAGGTTCGGGCCCTCTCTATGGAGGTAATACCCTACTTCCTGCTTGATTGATCTTGATGAATATGAGTATTACAAGAGTTGATCTACCACGAGATCGTAATGGCTAAACCCTAGAAGTCTAGCCTGTATGACTACGATTATGATTGTTCTCATCTACGGACCTAGCCCTCCGGTTTATATAGACACCGGAGGGATCAAGGGTTACACAAAGTCGGTTACAGAGAAGGGAATCTTCATATTTGGTCGCCAAGCTTGACTTCCACGCCAAGGAGTGTCCCATCCGGACACGGGTAGAGTCTTCGGTCTTCGTATCTTCACAGCCCATCAGTCCGGCCCATGGCTAATAGGCCGACGCCCGAGGACCCCCTTAATCCAGGTCTCCCTCAGTAGCCCCCGAACCAGGCTTCAATGACGAGGTGTCCGGCGCGCAGATTGTCTTCGGCATTGCAAGGCGGGTTCCTCCTGCGATGACTTCAAAGAGATGTATTCGGCTTTCCATTTAATGTCATACCCCTTGGCTTCTGTGTATCAACGACTTCAACCTCCACGTGTCGAGTGAATGCGAGAGGTCAGGGTATTTTTGCACATAACACCCCAGCCATGTAAGAAAGAGCGTTTATTAAAGAGATTGGATCTCAGATCCATTCAGCACCACATGGAAAAAATCCTCAGAGCTCGCTAGGAAAGACCATTCCAGCATGGCTAGCGCTCCCAGCTCTTCCTCCCGTCCCTGCGACCCAGAAAAAGGCGAGGGGGGGAGATGTTTCGTATCCCACGGTCAGCTAGTGAAGCTGCAAACACAGGGATTCCTTCCCCCCGTGGATCTGGTCCCTGTTCGGGCAGGATTGACCTCCTTCAATGGCGGGACACAGGCAGAGAATTTCCCCAATCCATCTGTGGGGGAACGAGTGTGCTTCGTTCCCTACTTGCTAAGAGGCGTCGGATTTCCAATTCATCCGTTCCTCCGAGGGCTTCTGGTGTATTATGGCCTCCAACTACACAACTTCACTCCTGCCTCCATCCTGCATATCGCGGGTTATATCGCCCTTGGCGAGTTATTCTTGGGTTGTGAGGCCCATTTTGAATTGTGGAGGAAGCTATTCTGCCTCGTCCCGCGTAACCACGAGGGATCAATATTAGAGGTGGGCGGAGCCGAAATATGGCGCATCGCCGAGACCGGATACCTGTCCGGTACACCAAAGAAGGCATCCGAAGAGTGGCCTTCCGAATGGTTCTATATCGATGATGTCGCACTTCCTGACCCAGTTCGGAAGGGTCTTCCCGAGTTCACATTCGTCCCGTTGAAGAAACGCCACAGCTGGCGCCCTCGGAGCCTCGAGGAGGAAGATAGTGTGGAAGTTCGTCAACTTATGAGCAAGATAAAGACGCTCGCCCAGTCCAGATTATCAATAGTCGAGGTAATGGCGACTTCCATAGTATGGGGGGTTCAGCCACTCCAATACTGAGGGCTTCCCATGTGGCACTATAATGGGGAGGATGACGCCTCCCGCTGCGGCCGGAAGGGTCCGGACACCCCCGTTGCTCTGGCCAAAATATTGGCCAAACTGTTCAAAGGGGAGGAAGAGAAATTTCTTCGTATCAAGCGCAGAGATGGATTTTCTATGTACAATCCTCCTAGCTGGGTAAGTCCCAACCCCTCTGCTCTACTTACCTCACTTCCCGAGTCATCTTTAATGAATATTAATCCGTCCATTTATAACAGCACTGGCGGAAGATCTCCAAAGGACTTCACAGTCCCGCCCCCCAGCCCGAGGACCACAACCGGGACCTTGACCCCGGATTCGAAGAGGATCCGGATATATTCGTGGTGCTCGAGGACGGGGTGTTTTACCAGGCAAGCTATGACGGCACGGAAGTGGCCATCATTGCTGATTATCCCGGTCTTCTCCCTGCTTCACACATAAGTAATCAGGAGACATCTCCTCCGAAAGGGTTCCCTTGTTCTGCCTCACCCATCGCACTGTCTCGTGCTCACAAGGTGAGGCGTTCGGCGCGCCATGCTACCCAAGAGGCAACTCCAAAGAGAGCGGCCTTTGCGCCGGGCAAGCCTTCGAAGGGGAAGGCCAACGAAGACACGACCGAACCTTCATCAAAGAGGTATTGATTTGTAAATACGCCCTTTGGCAGTCGCATCCAACTATGAATTTTTGTTTGTCCTGTATCAGGAAAAGAGTTCTTCGGACTATGTTCGGGGGTCCGGCCGGCCGTACTCCCAATAGCCGAGCTCCAAATCCTGCCGCAAAGGCAGGGGCTGATACGGGAACGGGGCCAGATTGTCCTTCAGCAGAGGATTTAGATGATGTATCCGTCACTGAGGGAGTCCTGGACTAAGGGGTCCTCGGGCGTCCGGCCTGTTAGCCATGGGCCGGACTGATGGGCTGTGAAGATACGAAGACCGAAGACTGCACCCATGTCCGGATGGGACTCTCCTTGGCGTGGAAGGCAAGCTTGGCGACCGGATATGTAGATTCCTTTCTTTGTAACCGACCTTGTGTAACCCTAGATCCTCCCGGTGTCTATATAAACCGGAGGACTTAGTCCGGAAGGGGAGATATTCATTACCATAGTCATATAAGCTAGACTTCTAGGGTTTAGCCATTACGATCTCGTGGTAGATCAACTCTTGTAATACTCTTATCCATCAAGATCAATCAAGCAGGAAGTAGGGTATTACCTCCATAGAGAGGGCCCGAACTTGGGTAAACATCGTGTCCCCTATCTCCTGTTACCATCGACCTTAGACGCACAGTTCGGGACCCCCTACCCGAGATCCGCCAGTTTTTACACCGATATTGGTGCTTTCATTGTGAGTTCCACTGTGCCGTCCCCAAAAGGCTCGATGGCCCCTTCAATCATCGACAATGACGTTGTCCAAGGAGAAACATTCCTCCCCGAACAGATCTTCGTGTTCGGCGGCTTCGTGCTATGGGCCAACTCGTTTGGCCACCTGGAGCAGATCGATAGCTATGCCCCTGGCCATCGGGTCGGATTTGGGAGCTTGAATTACATTGCGGACATCCGTGGAGATTTGATCTTCACCGGATTCGAGACCGCGGCGACCGCCCCTGGTCACGTTGACGAACATGACCTAAATCTGTCGTCAGACCGCACCCAGGAGATAGCTCGTGTGACCACTCCGGCCTTAGATCCAGAGCACACTGTGGCATCCAAGGATTGGAGGCTCGACCCCACCACGGAGGCCACAGATTCGCCGGCGTTGGAGCCGCACATGGATTTAACCTCACACAATAGCTGTGTCACCGAAATTCCGGACTCGTCTCTGGTTACAAGTTCCGAACCATGCGAGCCCGCGGACGCCGAACTTGATCGCACATCAATCTTCGAATTCAGCGCCGCGGACATCTTCTAGCACTCGCCTTTGGGTGATGTGCTAAACTCATTAAAGAGCCTGTCCTTGGTGGGGGACTCACAGCCGAACTCTCTCCGGTTTGGACTAGGGGCTGATGATCGAGAATGTTGCTCCCCACCCGCCACCCACTTCATAGCCACTGTCGAGGATTTAACCGACATGCTTGGCTATGGCTCCGAAGACATCGCCAGTACGGACAACGATGCCGACAAGGAGCAAGGCCAAAACCCGCCATTCAATGGACGACGGACGACCACTTCTTCCTACGACGTATACATGGTGGACACGCCTGGTAAAACTAACAACGATGACAAAGAGGATCCAGTTGAGGATAAACCTCCTGAGAGACAGCCCAAGCGCCAACTTCCTTGACGCCGCTCTAAGTCACATCATTCCAAAGACTTCAATACGAGCACCGGAAAAAATAATACTCCGGACGACGCCGAAAATAATGAAGACCCCATCAAGGTAACCTCCGAATAGGGGGAACGGGATAACAAGCAAGACAGCCCTAATGAACAGGCCATACACAGAGACTCAGAGGATAGTAACTATCTTCCGCCCTCCAAGGAAGAGGAGAGCCTCGGCAACGAGGATTTCATCGTGCCTGAGGAGCCTCTCGAGCAGGAGTGCTTCAAACGCCGGCTAATAGCCACTACAAGGAGGCTGAGAAAGAAGCAGCTGCAGCTTCAAGCGGACCAAGATCTGCTCAATGATAGATGGACCGAAGTCCTGGCCACCGAAGAATACGGCCTTAGTGGCCGAGCCAAAAGCTACCCGAAGCGTAGGTTGCTACCTCAGTGTGATGACAAGGCGCTAGAGCCCGTACCATCATCGCACAATGCGGCAGGTCGACCACAACTTGGTCCGGATAAAGCGTCAACTCAAGCCGAACACCAGACCGCCCCACCTCGCCGTAAAGGCAAGAATAAAACAGCTCGGGGTTGTACATACAACCTCCAACAGGACTTGGATAGTAGAGCAGGACACGCAAGATCGATCTACGGATCGCAAGGACATGCCTCGACACGCGACGACGGCTACCTATTTGGACGTGACAAACCTAGCCATGCCCGGGTCGAAAACAGCAAATGGACTCCATCGGAGGTACGCTGCAGTGTGGCCCAACATAGAGGTGCCGCACACCCTCTTTGCTTCACAGACGAAGTAATGGAGCATGAATTCCCAGACGGGTTCAAACCCATGAATATCGAATCATACGACGGAACAACGGATCCCGCGGTATGGATCGAGGACTTCCTCCTCCATATCCACATGGCCCGCGGAGATGACCTTCATGCCATCAAATACCTACCACTAAAACTCAAAGGACCATCTCGGTACTGGTTAAACAGTCTGCCGGAAAATTCTATTGGCAGCCGGGAAGATTTGGAAGACGCCTTTCGCGACAACTTCCAAGGAACATATGTCCGGCCACCGGATGCCGATGACTTAAGTCACATTTTCCAGTAGCCCGGAGAGTCAGCCAGGAAGCTCTGGACTATGTTCTTTGTCAAAAAGAACCAAATCGTCGATTGTCCGGACGCGGAAGCCCTCGCGGCCTTCAAACACAGCGTCCGGGATGAATGGCTTGCACGCCACCTCGGTCAAGAAGGACCTAAATCCATGACAGCCCTTGCCGCTCTAATGACTCGCTTTTGCGTGAGATAAGACAGCTGGCTCGCTCGTAGAAGCAACAGCGCTAGCGACTTGGGCACTTCCGAAGTCCGAGACGGCAATGGCAAACCACGACGAAGCAAACACAACAGTCGCGATGATAATGAAAGATCACACGACACAGCGGTTAAACCCGGATTCAGTAATCCCAAACCAGGTCAATGGAAAAAGCCACTCAAGGCGAACCGAGATGGACCATCCAACCTAGACAGGATATTGGACCGACCCTGCCAGATTCACGGCCACCCCGATAAACCAGCCAATCATACCAACAAAAACTGTTGGGTCTTCAAGCAGGCTGGCAAGCTCAATGCCGGACACAAGGGGAGGAGGCTGCCAGGCGATAGGGACGACAGAGGTTCACCAACCAAATACCGGGGGTCAGAAGCAATTTCCCCCCGAGGATCGATCAATCCTGGAGTGGAAATAGCAGTTCGGCTTCCGCCGCCCACCTCATATACCCGCAAATTTTGTACCGCGCACACATCACTATGCACTTAAGATACCATGGGCATTGGCGGAAGCACCATACGGACAAGCCGGCAAGCATTCCCGTAACATTTTTTATCTACTTTCCTTTTTCCTTTCTTCATTATCTCTTAAAAACAGGTGACGCAAAGGACAAACATCTAAACCGACTCCATCGGAGTTCGGATCCATACACTCACCCAAGGGGCTACTTCTGTCAAGGATTCCCCTCGCCGAGGACAAGCGGCACAGACGTGTGACAGGAGGTCCAAAATAAACTTTTTGTAGACCACACTCTTTATTTCGAGCCTGTAATATGCCTTTTCCTCCGCCTTCGACCCCGGGCATGTCAAATAGCCGGGGTTGAGGTATTTTTATATATAAAGTAGCCATTGGCATACAGCTCAGGTCCCAGTAAACATTATCCAAATTAATCATTTGTGTCTTTTCGCAAATGAATATGGCTCCTATGGTTGTTTCATAGATATACCTTGGCATAACCTGCCAGGGGCTCGGTACAGGAACAAATGAGTTGCCAACAAAAGCCCGAACAGTTTTTACAGCGTACTTCGGCGTCGCGAGTTTGGCCTTAATCCGAATCATCTTGGGTCAATGGTTGGGTTGCCCAGCTCCTATGCTTGCTACCCTACGTTTCGCTCTATCGGCTAGGGTAGTAAAGGGAGAACTACTGCGATTGTGCTTCCAGTTCATCTGGTCAAGCACCTCAGTAGAGAAAGCCGAAAACCGACTGTCATGATGCTGCGCGAGCTGGTCGACCACTCGATGACTTATTGGAATCTGTCGCGATTCCCTCTGTATCACACTAAGGACCTTTTTTTCAGGTCATATATGCAACACACCATATTGGAATAAGTTGTATACATACTAGGGGCTATATCGTAGCCCCCCCTATAAAACTCCTATGGCTAAGTGAAAGTGTTAACGGCCTATAGTCTGGTTGCCTGGTTCGCCGCATTATCACCTCCTTCATGGACCAAGACGTTGGATCAAGAGTGATCAAATGCTTTTCCGAACACCCTCGTACTTCCTACGAGGGGGCTGAAGCCGACGACTGGAAAACTTTCAGATTATATTAAAACGGCCGCACAGGAGGAACACAAAGCTTTCGAGCAAAACATAAAAATAGATTAACTATAAAATTGTCTTTTACAATTCTCATAAACCTCACTCGAACATTATGTCTTTCGAGCATTGACCCTCTATCAAGCGGGCGGCCTCTAGGACGTCTTCAAAATAATGCTCCGGTTCGTAACGGTCCTTGCCCTTGGGTGGACTCTTCGCTGCAACATCGATGGCCTTCATCTTCCCCCAGAATGTCTTGACTCGGGCAAAGGCCATCCGTGCACCCTCAATGCACACCGACCGCTTCACAGCATCGATACGTGGCACCGCATCAACAAGCCGCTGCACCAAGCCGAAGTAGCTATTTGGAACAGGCTCAGTTGGCCACAACGGGATTATGACGTTCTTCATGGCAGCGCCGGATATCCTATGAAGCTCGGCCCATTGGAACATCTGTTCATTCAGCAACAGAGGGCGCTTCGATGCGCCAAATTGTGACCAGAAAAGCTTCTCTGTTGCATACCCCTCTCGCGCCTGGTAAAACTGCGCCGCATCGGAAGAACTCTTCAGCAATTCTAAAAACTCGTCTGGAGAACTCCACACTTGCTTAAGCTAAGCATAGTTCGGATCGCCAAACTTAGTTTGTAGCGAAAAGGGCTTACCAGCCGCAATCTCCCCAACTTGCCGGATATCCTCACGGGCTGCTCTGGATTTAGACCGCGCTCCGCTCGCCTCTCGTAAGGCCTTGTCAAGTTCAGCCGTTTTGGCTTTATTCTCCTTCTCAAGAAGTTCACAGCGGCTAGCAGCATTTTTTAGTTCGAGCGCCATCATGGATATCTTCTCCTCGTCTTGGCGCCGAGCAGCTTGTTTAGCTTTCAACTCAGCCGATGCCTTTTCGGCAGCCGCATTACTATACCGGACCTGCTCCTCGGCCCGGGCCAGCTCCGCCCGAAGAATTTCAATGGCGGCAGCACCATCTGCAGTCATGCATATTCCAGTATATAACTTTCAGTGCCATGCTTATATCACAAAAATGTATGTGAAGGGACTGCCCCGAATACATACCTTGCGACTCGTCAAGACGCATATTGATTAACGCAATGTCATCCCCTGCCACATCAAGCTTCCGCTGCAGCTCGGCAATACCCGTAGTCTGGGAAGTAGCTAGGGGGAAGCAGCCTATGTTCAAGTTAATTAGATTAGTCCTTGAATATTTCTTCTCGATCCTCCGTCCGCCTCCCATGGGAAGCTAACCCGAGTCTCAGGGGCTACTACCTATACACAGGTGCATCTTTGCAAATAAAATATAGTTGAAATCATTACATCACAAACCTCGAAGCCTTTTAGCAGGCTCATGAAGGCTTCATTCAATCCGCTCTTCGCGGATAGAATCTTCTCAACCACCATACCCATCAAGGTACGCTGTTCTCCCGAGACAGATGCTTTTCGCAGCATATCCCGCAATATATCCGGCGTTGTCGGGTCTCCGGAAGCCGCTCTGGGAGCACGACCATCCTTTGAAGGAACCCGTTCACCCGTCTCCAGAATCATCGTTGGCTGAAAACCGGACAGTCCGGGGTCTTCATTATTGGCCCCCGAATCCCGGACGATCGGAGGTCCGCCTTCGGGTACTGCCTCTTTCATCCCCTACACAGCTTGTTGACCAAGAAAAACCCTCCAAGATGACACATCAGAGTCGTCTGCCTTATTGGGCGAGGAGGTCGGGGGAGGCGTCTCGCTTTCCATCATCCCTGGGAGGAGATCTCCTGAAGAAGAGGATTGCCCAGAAAAACTCTGTGCCGAACCATAAAAATACACAGGCACGTTACATATCTCTTCGGTAACAGGAAAGGAGCGGGGCGCTATCAAAGCACCCTGGATTCACTTACGGTTTGGTGGAGGGCTTGTCCTCACGATGGAGCTGTTCAACGGCGTCGCCTTCCAAACCTGAGCCGCTCGATGGTGGCATCTTGCCCCTCTTAGGAGACCGCCCCTCCCAACCTTCGGAGGCGGCCCTTTTCCTCCTGAATGGAGAAGGGATACTAGCTTCTCTTTCGCCTTTGTCTTTAGGTGAGGAAATGTTGATTTCTTCGGACTCAGTATATAACTTACCTCCGGAACAAAGGTCATCCTGGGTCTTTTCACACTCCACCTTGCCCTCCCCTGCCAGCGCCTGGTACGGTGCCGGTGCCAGCATCCTTGTTAACACGGGGTCTGCTGAGTCTTCGCGAAGAGGGTCCGGACATGTAATCCGTTCCGCTTTCTTTATCCAGCCCTGGAAAAGGATGGTTTGCTCAGTGTCTTACCACTGGATATCTGATTATGAGGTGTTTGGCTGACGAGTACTTGCCGGGGCATCCGGATGGTTACAGTCTAGGTCGGTATCTTCGGTGGTGTCCAGCCATTGTTTTCGTCTCCCGAAGAATAGTTTCTACATTCCTTCGTGCGTAGTGCCGAAGAAGTGCTGAAGAGTCCGTGGCCCTTCTGGGTTAAACTCCCACAGGCGGTGAGGTCGTCGCTGGCACGGCAAGGTCCGGCGGACTAGCATTACCTGAATAACATTGACAATATTGATATCCCTCTCAATGAGGCTTCAGATGCGACTTTGCAGAGTCCGCACCTCGTCAATGGATCCCTAGTCCGACCCCTTATTAATCCACGATGCAAGCTGAATTGGGGGGCTGGATCAAAACGCAGGCGCAGCTGTCCACTTGGAACCGCGGGGCTCGGTGATATAGAACCACTCCTGCTGCCATAAGTCGGAAGATTCCTTGAAAGATCCTGTTAGCCAGATGGCGCCGGTAAGCTTGCTCACTGAGGCACCATCGCACTCCGCCTGCTCCCCCTCTATCAATTGCGGTTTCACATTGAAGGTCTTGAGCCAAAAGCCGAAGTGTGGAGGAGTTCGGAGGAAGGCTTCGCACGTGACGATAAACGCCGAGATGAGAAGGACGGAGTTCGAGGAGAGATCGTGAAAATCTAACCCGTAATAGAACATGAGCCCCCGGACGAAGGGATTGAGGGAGAACCCCAATCCTCGGAGGAAGTGGGAAACAAACACGACCCTCTCGCCGGATCTGGGGGTAGGGATAACCTGCCCCTCCGCGGGAAGCCGATGGAGGATTTTTGCGGTCAGGTATCTGGCCGCCCGAAGCTTTGCGACATCCTCCTCTGTGACAGAAGAAGCCACCCACCGGCCTTGACGGCTGGATCCGGACATAACTTAGGCTTACGGAGGGTGAGACCTAGGTGTTGGAACTCGAGGTAGTAAGAGTCGAGGAAGAAGCAAGCGTGGGGAGGAAAGGCGGGTCTGTGCTCCTTTATAAAGGCCGAGAATATCGAACACCTCCTCCCGGGCCTTAAACTTTGCCTATTACCAAGAAGTTGTACCTATGAATGGTTGGGTTACCCATGTCTGTGTCGATAAAAGAATCCCTTAATAAGGGGACATGATCTCTGCTGGGATGAGACGTGTCAATGACAACCGCGTTTCGGAACGTGGGGCCGCGGGCGAAACAACGGTTCGAAATAATGAACGGACTGACATAATGTCGTATTATAAAAAGTCGCCAGAGGATTGGATTCATAAATTATTATGCCCTCTGTGGAAGTATGTGCTGCTCGCCGAACTCGATTGTTCGAAGACCATTGTGGAATATCCGGAAAGAAGGGAACCCGCCTTGCAATGCCGAAGACAAATCTGCGCGCCGGACTCCTCGTCATTGAAGCCAGGTTCAGGGGCTACTGAGGGAGTCCTGGACTAAGGGGTCCTCGGGCGTCCGGCCTTTTAGCCATGGGCCGGACTGATGGGCTATGAAGATACGAAGACTGAAGACTTCACCCTTGTCCGGATGGGACTCTCCTTGGCATGGAAGGCAAGCTTGCCGACCGGATATGTAGATACCTTTCTTTGTAACCAACCTTGTGTAATCCTAGATCCTCCCGGTGTCTATATAAACCGGAGGGCTTAGTTCGGAAGGGGAGATATTCATTACCATAGTCATACAGGCTAGACTTCTAGGGTTTAGCCATCACGATCTCGTGGTAGATCAACTCTTGTAATACTCATATCCATCAAGATCACTCAAGCAGGAGGTAGGGTATTACCTCCCTAGAGAGGCCTGAACCTGGGTAAACATCATGTCCCCTGTCTCCTGTTACCATCGACCTTAGACGCACAGTTCGGGACCCCCTACCCGAGGTCCGCTGGTTTTAACACCGACAGTCACGAACTTGGAAGTGGAGAGCGCCATGAGTCATCGGCGCCGGAGGGCCGTCTTACGAGACCCCAGCTTTACAGAAGAGGCATTCAATGCCTTCAGCTCGGCTCATGCATACATCCGAGCTGCTCGAGATGGGCTTTCCAGAGCCACACATCAACATTTAAAAGATGTGCAGGTGAGTTTATATTGTTCCAATATGATAATTATATACCAGTAGCCCCCGTGACTTGAATCAGTTGATACAACTGATTTAAGGATCATTGTACAAACAGGTGCTTACGGAGAAGAACAACCTATTGTCCCAAGAGCTAGAAAGGTGTCGGACACAGCTTACTGCTGTTACCGCCGAACTGAAGAAATCCAAGAAGGCGCCACCTGGTAATATTCCCCTCCATCGAGGAATGATAATTATATGCCAGCTTATGCTAATACCGTTGCTTGTCTCATGACAGGATTGTCAGATCAACTGGAGGAGCAACTGAAAGCCGCTCAAGCAGGAGAGAAGGAGGCCAAAAGGCTGCTCGCCGCGGGCGAATGTGTGCTGACCCGAGCCAGGGAGGAGCAAAACAAGCTCCAAGATTCCAACACTCAGCTGGGCGAAGAGCTGAAAGATGTGCGGGCCCAGCTGGCTGACTCCGTGAAGGAAAATAAAAGGCTGCGAGGCGGCATATTCAGTATGTGATAGAACTTACCTTCAAGTAATTCGGAGATGCAAAGAACTAATAAGGTTATGTTTGTAGGTATGCTGACGGGCCGCCCCGAAGAGGAGATGTCCGGAACGTCGGGCGATTTGCTGCAAGAGCTGTCGCAAGTGTATGAGCAAGCTCGGTGGCGATGCGAAGTGTTGCCAAGGCCTTATGGACATCCGCCTCCCCTCCAGGAAGTATGGAGGAGCTTGTACAGCTATTCAAGGGAGCGCGGCGGTGTTTTCGATTATGGAAAATATTGGCCTGCCGAGAAGGTGCACGAGAGGCCTGGGCCATGGTGATAACACGGTATACCAAGCTTGATCTGAATCATATGGCCCGGGTCAGACCTCTAGGGTCAGATGGAAAAGAGGTTCCCGTTAGTTTGGTATATGACCAAGTAGAAGTAGCCGCCAAGTATTCCCAGCAGGATTGTAAGTTAGACAGCCTGCTAGACGGTATAGAACAGGAAATTTTTGAGTCCTAAGTGAGTATGTACTTTCCTTGATATATGTAACTCTAGCTAAATTGTAAAACGATTGTCATGGCAGACCTTTTCGCTTCGACCTCTGGACCCGAAGGTGCGGAGTGTTTCCGAATACCTAAGCGGCGAAATAGACCGGGGTATGCGTGGAAACCAGGCGTAGGGGTCATAGTTGCTTGAACAGACAAGTTGTATCCGGCTAGTTATGTTATATTACATTTATGATTGTAAGAAACATCTTCCAGAGAGAATAGTTCCATTAAGGGTTCCTTTCCCTGGGTGTGCATGCTTTAATGTGCATGTCCGAACTGTGATTGAAAAATCGCAGTATACGTCTCCAACGTATCTATAATTTTTGATTGTTCCATGCTATTATATTATCTATTTTGGATGTTTAATGGGCTTTACTAAGCACTTTTATATTATTTTTGGGACTAACCTACTAACCAAAGGCCAAGTGCAAATTGCTATTTTTTTTCCTATTTCAGTGTTGCGCAGAAAAGGAATATCAAACAGAGTCCAAGCGAAATGAAACCTCCGGGAGAGTTATTTTTAGAACAAACGTGATCCAGAGGACTTGGAGTGGACGTCAAGAAAGAAGCGAGGAGGCCACGAGGCAGGGAGGCGCGCCCCCACCCTCATGGGCCCCTCGCAGCTCCACCGACCTGCTTCTTCCTCCTATATATATCCATATACCCCGAAAACATCCAGGAGCACCACAAAAGCCTATTTCCACTGCCGCAACCATCTGTACCCGTGAGATCCCATCTTAGGGCCTTTTCCAGCACTTCGCCAGAGGGGGGATCGATCATGGAGACGCAGCTGCATGACATTCTTTGGGCCGTCCATGATGGAAAATACTGTGGTAGAAGCGAGGGCGCGGAAAATATCGGGGAGTCCCCGGTTACGGTGGGTGGTCGGGGGCCGAGCGATGCGCGTTTCTCTCGTACGTACGCGCGTGTGTGCGAGGCGTTGGGCTCTAACTGAACCCGAGCGAGGCATTGGGCTCTAACTGAACCCGAGCGATTGCACTGCAAGCTACGCGTTACTGAACGAGCGATCGATCGATGGCTGTTAACTGAACCCGATAGAGCGATTCCTTCGCTACTGCTGCTAACTGAAGCCGATCGATGCTGCCTCTGGATG